>NC_142797.1:27473571-27536071 GCF_049724085.1 Artemia sp. Qi Xiang Cuo | reverse complement strand
TCTGACAACACATACCTATGAAAGTATAATAAATACAGCTCAGAAAAGTCGAAAATATCAAACTACACAACCCAAATCATATTTGTCAGACACTACACACCTATGAAAGACTAAGAAATCCAACTAAGAAAAGCCCGAAATAGTAATTTACATATCCCAAATCATAAGTTTCAGACAGCATTCACCTACGAAATACTAAGAAACCTTAGCTCAGAAAAGTCTGAAATAGCCAACTACTCATCCCAAACTCGAAGTTTCAGACAACAATCACCTTTGAGTGACTACGAATCATAGCTCTGAAAAGTCCAAAAAGCAAACTACACCTCCCAAATCATAATTTTCTGAAAGGACACACATATGATAGGCTAAGAAATCTAGCTCAGAAAAGTCAAAAATAGCAAATTAACCATCCCAAATCATAGGTTTCAGTCAACACACACCTACGAATGGCTAGGAAATCCAGCTCAGAAAGGTAAAAAAAATAGCAACCCACACACCCCAAATCATAGGTTTCAGACACCACACACCTACGAAAGACTAAGAAATCCGGTTATGAAAAGTCGGAAATAGCAAATTACATATCCCAAATCATAGGTTTCAGAAAACACACACCTATGAACGGCTAAGAAACCTAGCTCAGAAAAGTCAAAAATAGCAAACTAGTCATCCCAAACTATAGGTTTCAGACAACAAACACCTATGAAAGGCTAAGAAAGCCAGCTCAGAAAAGTCAAAAGTAGCAATCCACCCATCCCAAATCATAGGTTTCATAGAACACACGCCTATGAAAGACTAAGAAATCCAGCTCAGAAAAGTCAAAAATAGCAAACTACATATCCCAAATCATCAGTTTCAGTCAACACACACCAACGAAAGACTAAGAAACCTAGCTCAGAAAAGTCAAAAATAGCAAACTACTCATCCCAAACTATTGGTTTCAGACAACATTCACCTACGAAATACTAGAAAACCTCAGCTCAGAAAAGCCTGAAATAGCAAACTATACATCCCAAATCATAATTTTCTGACACCACACACCTATGAAAGACTAAGAAATCCAGCTCAGAAAAGTCGAAAATAGCAAACTACACATCCCAAATCATAGGTTTCAGACACCACACACCTATGAAAGACTAAGAAATCCAACTCAGAAAAGTCATAAATAGCAAACTACATATCCCAAATCATAAGTTTCACTCAACACACACCAACGAAAGGCTAAGAAATCTAGCTCATAAAAGCCTGAAATAGCAAACTACTCATCCCAAACTATTGGTTTCAGACAACATTCACCTAGGAAATACTAGGAAACCTTAGCTCGGAAAAGCCTGAAGTAGCAAACGACACATCCCAAATCATAGGTTTCAGACAACACACATCAACGAAAGACGGGTGCTCGGTGAGAGTCTTTGAGGGGTTGTGGGTCCCTTGAGGGTCGGTGGTCCTTTGGGAGCTCGGGGGGACCTTTGGGGCCGGGGGGTTGGGCTTGGGGGGTCGGGGGTGGGCATTTGGGGGTCGTGGTAGGCCTTTGGGGTGCCGGGAGGGCCTTTGGGGGCCTGGGGGACATTTGGGGACCGGTGGAGGGCCTCTGGGACCCCGTTGGTCCTTTGGGAGCTCGACGTGCCTTTGGGGGGCCCGGGGATGGCATTTGGGGGTCTGGGTGGGCCTTTGGAGCACCGGTGGCCCTTTGGGAGCTTGGGGGGGCCTTTGAGTGTCCGGGGGGACAGTTGGGAGCCTGGGGGACATTTGGGGCCTGGGGATGGCCTTTGGGGGTCTGGGTGGGCCTTTGGGGGCGCCGGTGGCCCTTTGGGAGTTTGGGGGACTTTGAGGACCGGGGGCTTCCTTCGGGGTTGGGGTAGGAGGATTGGAACCCTTTGGGGTTGGGTTAGAGGACCTCACAACACTGTTCAAATGAAACTTGTGTATTATAACGACCACAGAGTTTCACCATTAAATTCTCTTCTAAAATCTCTTCAAAAATATTCTTTTAAAATGTCTCTTTCTGTTTCGCCGAAATAGTTCCATAACCTGTCTAAAACGGTTTCGCCCAAATAATCCCTAAACACAAATTCAACGTGTTCCTTTGTTATTGGCATCTCTGCGCTAACGCATTTCAAATTAATATGAAACCTTTTCGCGCGCTAAAACAATTCATCGCTAAGATGTTTCTTGCCTAATTGTTTCCATGGCCTTTGGTTATTAATATCCTTTGGAGTTCAACCAGTAGAACTGTTCCCGAGGCAAAGACATTAATGATTTGGATCTATTCCTGGAGAAATGTTTCTAGGCGAAAATTTTTAAAGTCTGACAGATGATGTCATTGATTGATTGATCTGTCAAGAAAGGGGAAATTAATTTGTTGTTTCTAAGGGGAATTATTGATTCACGATAGGTGAATTGTGGTCGACAGCACAGGTGTTCTGACTCGTGACAGCACCACGTGGTTTATGGTTTTCTCAGTGAGAAAGTTCCTGTTTTTTCAAATTCTCACTGACAAAAACAATAAAAACATACAAAAATGTGAGAAAGTTCCTGTTTTTCAAATACTCACTGACAAAAACCATTAAACATCCATGAAAAACATCAAATAAATCGACCAACACACATAACCATCCATGAAAACATATATAAATGTGACAAAATTCCTGTTTTTCAAATTCTCATTGACAAAAAAAACCATAAACTACGTGGTTCTCGTGCCAATATATGGTGTTAAAAAAAGTTGTAGGTGGCAGCAGGGGTGTCGCGTGGCGCCTCCTGACCCCTCTCTACTGGCGTGAAAGGGGTGTTAGTTGCCTCCCAATCACATTCGACAATTAAAAAGGGCACTAGCCATTCCACTTTCCAATCGAATGAGCCCTTTTTGTAGTTTCTACGACAACACGTTCTATAAAAACCTTATATGCCCCCAGGGTATAACTTACAACCCTTGCAAAATGGCTATCTCAAAATTTTGATCGGATGTGTGTGGGGGAAAAGGTGGGCGTGAGAAGGGGGGTTAGTTGCCATCAAATTACTTTCGACTATTAAAAGGGGCACTAGCCCTTTGAATTTCTAATCAAACGAACCTTTTTTGAAGTCTTTACGACAACACTTTCTATAAGAACCTTATATGCCCCAAGGGCAAAAGTTACAACTCTTGTCCTAAGGGGTCTGGGAGAGTGTCCTTTTCAAAAACATAATTTATATTTGGAAATCAACTACGCTGAAAAAAATGGCTATCTCAACATTTTGATTGGATGTGTTTCGGGAAAAAGTGGGTGTGGAAGGGGTGTTAGTTGCCTTACAATCACTTTCGACTATTAAAAAGGGCACAAGCCACTCCAATTTCCAATTGAATGAGCCCTTTTCGAAATTTCTACGACAACTTCTTCGATATGAAGTGCCCTGGTCAAAAGGGAAGAAAAAAAAATAATACATTGTGCCAACATCGTTCTTACATGCCCCCAGGGCAAAAATTAAAACCCTTGCCATGGGGGTTGTGGGGAAGTGTCCTCCTCAAAAACATATTTTCTATCTGGAAATCAACTACGCTGAACAAAATGGCTATCTCAAAATTTTGATTGGATGTGTTTGCGGAAATGGTGGGCGTTCAATAAAAACCTTATACTCCCCCATGGCATAACTTACAACCCTTGCCCTGAGGGCTGTGGGGGGGGGAGGGGTTGTCATCCTTAAAGACCTAATTTTCAAAAATTCAACTACGTTGTAAAAATGGCTATCTAAAAATATTGATTAGATGTGCTTGGGGAAAAGGTGGGCGTGAGAGGGGGGTTAGTTGCCCTCAAATCACTTTCAACTATTAAAAAGGGCACAAGCCTTTGAATTTCCAATCAAATGAGCCCTTTTTCAAGTTTGTACGACACAGATTTCAATAAAAACCTTATATGCCCCCGGGGCATAACTTATAAAGCTTGCCCTGAAGACTCTGGGGGGAGTGTCCTGCTCAAAGGTATAATTTCCCGAACTTTAAAATGCGTGGAACAAAATGGCCATCTCAAAATTTTGATTGGATGTGTTTGGGGAAATGGTGGGCGTGGAAGGGGTGCTAGTTGCCTTCCAATCACTTTCAACTATTAAAAAAGGCACAAGCCACTTCAATTTTCAATCAAAAGAGCCATTTTTGAAGTTTCTTCGACAACGCTTTCTATAAAAACCTTATATGCCCCCAGGGCATAATTTATAACCCTTGCCCTGAGGGCTTTGGGCGAATGTCCTCCTCAAAAACAAAATTTCTATCTGGAAATCAACTACGCTGAACAAAATGGCTATCTAAAAATTTTGATTGGATGAATTTGGGGGAAAGGTGGGCGTAAGAGGGGGATAGTTGCCCTCAAATCAATTTCGACAATTAAAGAGGGAACTACAACTTTGAATTTCCAATCGAATGAGCCATTTTTCAAGTTTCTACGATAAACATTTCAATAAAAAATTATATGCCCCCAGGGCATAACTTATAACCCTTGCCTTGAGACTTTGGAGGGAGTGTCTTGCTCAAAGGTTTAATTTCCCGAACCTTAAACTACGTGGAACAAAACAGCTATCTCAAAATTTTGATTGGATGTGTTGGGGAAATGGTGGGCGTGGAAGGGGTGTTAGTTGCCTTCCAATCACTTTCGACTATTAAAAAGGGCTTAAGCAACTCCAACTTCCAATTGGATGAGTCCTTTTCGAAGTTTCTACGACAACTTTTTCGATACGAAGTGCCCTGGTCTAAAGGAAAAAATAAATAAATACTACAATGTGCCAACATCGTTCTTACATGCTCCCAGGGCATATCTAAAAACCCTTGCCCTGAGGGGTGTGGGGGAGTGTCCTCCTAAAAAACATATTTTCTATCTGGAAATCAACTACGCTGAACAAAATGGCTATCTCAATATTTTGATTGGATGTGTTTGCTGAAATGGTGGGCGTTCAGTAAAAACCATATATTCCTCCAGGGCATAACTTACAACCCTTGCCCTGCGGGCTGTGGGGGGCGGGGGAGGGGTTGTCATCCTGAAAGAACAAATTTCTAAAACTTTCAACTACGTTGAATAAAATGGCTATCTAAAAATATTGATTAGATGTGTTTGGGGAAAAGGTGGGCGTGCGAGGGGGGTTAGTTGCCCTCAAATCACTTTCGACAATTAAAAAGGGCAAACGCCCTTTGAATTTCCAATCGAATGAGCCCTTTTTCAAGTTAATACGACAAAGATTTCAATAAAAACCTTATATGCCCCCAGGGCATAACTCATAACCCTTGCCCTGAAGACTGTGGGGGGAGTGTCGTGCTCAAAGGTATAATTTCCTGAACTTTAAACTGCGTGGAACAAAATGGCTATCTCAAAATTTTGATTGGACGTGTTTCGGGAAATGGTGGGCGTGGAAGGAGTGTTAGTTGCCTTCCAATCACTTTCGACTATTAAAAAGGGCTTAAGCAACTCCAACTTCCAATTGGATGAGTCCTTTTCGAAGTTTCTACGACAACTTTTTCGATACGAAGTGCCCTGGTCTAAAGGAAAAAAAAATAAATACTACAATGTGCCAACATCGTTCTTACATGCTCCCAGGGCATATCTAAAAACCCTTGCCCTGAGGGTTGTGGGGGAGTGTCCTCCTAAAAAACATATTTTCTATCTGGAAATCAACTACGCTGAACAAAATGGCTATCTCAATATTTTGATTGGATGTGTTTGCTGAAATGGTGGGCGTTCATTAAAAACCATATATTCCTCCAGGGAATAACTTAAAACCCTGGCCCTGAGGGCTGTGGGGGGCGGGGGAGGGGTTGTCATCCTTAAAGAACAAATTTCTAAAACTTTCAACTACGTTGAATAAAATGGCTATCTAAAAATATTGATTAGATGTGTTTGGGGAAAAGGTGGGCGTGCGAGGGGGGTTAGTTGCCCTCAAATCACTTTCGACAATTAAAAAGGGCAAACGCCCTTTGAATTTCCAATCAAATGATCCCTTTTTCAAGTTAATACGACAAAGATTTCAATAAAAACCTTATATGCCCCCAGGGCATAACTCATAACCCTTGCCCTGAAGACTGTGGGGGAGTGTCCTGCTCAAAGGTATAATTTCCTGAACCTTAAACTGCGTGGACTAAAATGGCTACCTCAAAATTTTTATTGGATACGTTGGGGGAAATGGTTGACGTGGAAGGGGTGTTAGTTGCCTTCCAATCACTTTCGACTATTAAAAAAGGCACAAGCTATTTCAATTTCCTATCGAATGAACCCTTTTTGAAGTTTCTACGACAGAACTTTCTATAAAAACTACATAGGCACCCGGGGCGTGGTTTACAGCCCTTTTCCTGAGGCCTGTTGGGCAAGGTCCTCCTCAAAAACATAATTTCTATGAGGAAATCAACTACGCTGAACAAAATGGATATCTAAAAATTTTGATTGGATGTGTTTGGGGGAAAGGTGGGCGTAAGAGGGGGGTTAGTTGCCCTCAAATCACTTTCGACAATTAAAAAGGGAACTAGACTTTTGAATTTTCAATCGAATGAGCCCATTTTCAAGTTTCTACGACAAACATTTCAATAAAAACTTATATACCCCCAGGGAATAACTTATAACCCTTGCCCTGAAGACTATGGGGGGAGTGTCCTGGTCAAAGATATAATTTCCTGATCTTTAAACTGCGTAAAACAAAATGGCTATCCAAAAAATTTGATTAGATTCGTTTGGAGAAATGGTGGGCGTGGAAGGGGTGTTAGTTGCCCTTAAATCACTTTCGACTATTAAAAAAGGCACTAGCCTCTTCAATTTCCAATCGAAAAAGCCCTTTTTGAAGTTTCTAAGACATTGTGTTCTATAAAAACCTGATATGCCATAACTTACAACTCCTGCCCAGAGGGCTGTGGGGGGGGGGATTGTTATCCTTAAGGACCTAATTTCCAGAACTTTAAACTAAGTTGAACAAAATGGCGATTTCAAAAATATTGATTGGATGTGTTTAAGGATATGGTGGACGTGAGAGGGGGGATAGTTGCCCTTAAATCACTTTCGACTATTAAAAAGGGCACTAGCCTCAAAATTTTTATTGGATACGTCTGGGGAAATGGTGGGTGTGAGAGAGGGGTTAGTTGCCCTCAAATCACTTTCTACTATGAAAAAGGGCACTAGCCCTTTCAATTTCCAATCGAATGAGCTGTTTTTGAAGTTTCTACGACAACCCTTTCTTTAAAAACCTTATATACCTCCAGGGCATAACTTACACCCCTTACCCTGAGGGCTGTGGGGGGAGGGCACCCTCAAAGACTTAATTTCCAGAACTTTCAACTACGTTGAAAAAAATGGCTATCTCAAAATTCCGATTGGATGTGTTTGGGGAAATGGTGGGCGTGAGGGGGAGAGTGGTTTAGTTGCCTACGAATCACTTTTGACTTTTAAAAAGGACACTAACGATTTCATTTCCAATTGAATGAGCCCTTATTGTTCTACGACAGTTTCTTAAGTTTCTACGACAACACTTTCTATAAAAACCTTACATACACCCAGGGCATTAATTACAACCCTTGTCCTGAGGATTGTTTGGGGGGGGGGGTGTCATATTCAAAGACCTAATTTCCAGAACTTTAAACTATGTTGAACAAAATGGCAGTCTCAAAGATTTTGATTGGATGTGTTTTGGGAAATGGTAGGCGTGAGAGGGGCGTTAGTTGTCCTTCAATCACTTTCGACTATTAAAAAGGGCACTAGCCGTTTCAATTTCCAATCGAAAAAGCCCTTTTTGAAGTTTCAACGAAAACCTTATATGCCCCCAGGTATAACTTAAAAGCCTTACCCTGAGGGCTGTGGGAGTGTTGTCATCCTCAACGACCTAATGTCCAGAACTTTCATCTACGTTGAAAAAAATGGCTATCTCAAAATTTTTATTGGATGTGTCTGGGGAAATGATGGGTGTGAGAGGGGGGTTAGTTGCCCTCCAATCACTTTCTACTATGAAAATGGGCACAAGCCCTTTCAATTTCCAATCGAATGAGCTGTTTTTGAAGTCTCTACGACAACCCTTTCCTTAAAAACCTTATATGCAACCCAGGGTATAACTTATAACCCTTACCCAGAGGGTTGTGTGGGGGAGGGTGCCATCCACAAAAACCTAATTTCCAGAACTTTCAACTACGTTGAACAAAATGGCTAGCTCGAAATTCTGATTGGATGTGTTTGGGGAAATGGTGGGCGTGAGGAGGGAGAGCGGGGGTTAGTTGCCAACGAATCACTTTGAACTTTTAAAAAGGACACTAGCCATTTCATTTCCAATTGAATGAGCCCTTTTTGAAGTCTCTATGACAACAGTATCTATAAAAACCTTATATGCCCACGGGGCATAACTTACAACCCTTGGCGGGAGGACGGAGGGGGGGGGGCTTAGTTGCCAACGAATCACTTTGGACTTTTAAAAAGCACACTTGCCATTTCATTTCCAATTGAATGAGCCCTTTTTGAAGTCTCTATGACAACAGTATCTATAAAAACCTATAAAAACCTTATATGCCCACGGGGCATAACTTACAACCCTTGCCCTGAGGGGTGTGGGGGGTTTGTCATCTTCAAAGAAATAATTTCCAGAACTTTCATCAACGTTGAACAACATGGCTATCTTAAAATTTTGATTGGATGTGTTTGGGGAAATGGTGGGTCTGAGAGGAGGGTTAGTTGCCCTTGATTCAATTTCGACTATTAAAAAGGGTACTAGCCCTTTCAATTTCCAATCGAATGAGCTGTTTTTGAAGTCTCTACGACAACACTTTCCTTAAAAACCTTATATGCAACCCAAGGTATAACTTATAACCCTTACCCTGATGGCTGTGTGTGTGGGGGGGGGGCCATCCTCAAAGACCTAATTTCCAGAACTTTCAACTACGTTGAACAAAATGGCTATCTAAAAATTTTGATTGGATGTGTTTGGGGAAATGGTGGGCGTGAGGAAGGAGGGGGGGGGGGCTTAGTTGCCAACGAATCACTTTGGACTTTTAAAAAGGACACTTGCCATTTCATTTCCAATTAAATGAGCCCTTTTTGAAGTCTCTATGACAACAGTATCTATAAGAACCTTATATGCCCACGGGGCATAACTTACAACCCTTGCCCTGAGTGGTGTGGGGGGTTTGTTATCTTCGAAGACATAATTTTCAGAACTTTCAACTACGTTGAACAAAGTAGCTGTCACAATATTATGATTGAATATGTTTGGGAAAATGGTGGGCGTGAGAGGGGTGCTAGTTGCCCTCGAATCACTTTCAACTTTTAAAAAGTGTACTAGCCCTTTCAGTTTTCAATCGAATGAGCCCTTTTTGCAGTTTTTCCGAAAACACTGTCTATAACAACCTTATATACCCTCAGGGCATAATTTACAACCCTTGCCCTGAGGGTTGCGGGGTTGTCAACCTCAAAGACCTAATTTCCAGAACTTTCTACTACGTAGAATAAAATGGCTATCTCAAAATTCTGATTGGATGTGTTTGGAGAAATGGTGGGCGTGAGAGGGGGGTTAGTTGCCCTCGATTCCCTTTCGACTATTAAAAAGGGTACTAGCCCTTTCACTTTCCAATCGAATGAACCCTTTTTAAAGATTTTACCACCTTCTATAAGAGCCTTATATGCTCCCAGGGCATAACTTACATTCCTTCTACTGAGGGCTGGGGGGGGGTTGTCATCCCCAAAGACCTAGTTTCCAGAACTTTCAAATACGTTGAACAAAATTGCTATCTCAAAATTTTGATTGGATGTGTTTGGGAAAATTGTGGGCGAGAGAGGGGGGCTAGTTGCTCTTCAATCACTTTCGACTATTGAAAAGGGGATTAGCCGTTTCAATTTCCAATCGAAAGAGCCCTTTTTGAAGTTCTACACAAAAGCCTTTCTATATGAACCTTATATGCCCCCAGGGTATAACTTAAAAGCCTTACCATTTCATTTCCAAATTTTTATTGGATGTGTTTGGGGCAATGGTGGGTGTGAGAGGGGGGTTAGTTGCCATACCATCACTTTCGACTATTAAAAGAGCACCAGCCCTTTCAATTTCCAATCGAATGAACCCCTTTTGAAGTTTCTACGACAACACTTTCTATAAAAACCGTATACACACCTAGGGCATAAATTACAACCCTTGCCCTGAGGTTTTTTTTGGGGGGGGGGTTGTAACTTGAACAAAATAGCAATCTCAAAAATTTTGATTGGATGTGTTTGGGGAAATGGTGGGCGTGAGAGGGGGGTTACTCGCTATTAAATCACTTTCGACTATTAAAAAGGGCACTAGCCGTTTCAATTTCCAATCGAAAGAGCCCTTTTTGAATAGTCGTGTCTGGGGCAATGGTGGGTGTGAGAGGGGGGTTAGCTGCCCTCCAATCACTATATACCCCCGGGGCACAACTTACAACCCTCACCCTGAGGGCTGTGGGGGGGGGGGGGTGCCATCCTCAAAGACCAAATTTCCAGAACTTTCAAGTACGTTGAACAAAATGGCTATCTTAAAATTCTGATTGGATGTGTTTGGGGAAATGGTGGGCGTGAGGGGGGGAGAGGGGGGTTAGTTGCCTATGAATCACTTTTGACTTTTAAAAAGGGCACTAGCCATTGCACTTCTAATCAAGTGATCTCCTTTTGAAGTTTGTATGAAATTGCTTTCTATAAGAACCGTCTGTGTTTCCAGGCCATTGCTTAACGCCCTTGATTTGAGGGCTGTTGGAGGTTTATCGCCCTTAAATAACTAAGTTCTAAAAACTTCAACTACGCTCAACGAAATGGCTATCTCAAAGTTTTGACTGGATGTGTTTTGGGAAATTATGGGCATGAGAGGGGGGTAAGATGCCCTCCATTCACTTTCGACTATTGAAAAGGGCACTAGCCGTTTCGATTTCCAATCGAAAGAGCCCTTTTCGAAGTTTCTACACAAAACACTTTCTATAAAAACCTTATATGCCCCCAGGATATAGCTTAAAAGCCTTACAATTTCATATCCAAATTTTTATTGGATGTGTTTCGGGCAATGGTGGGTGTGGGGGGGGGGGTAGTTGCCCTCCCATCACTTTCGACTATTAAAAGGGCACTAGCCTTTTCAATTTCCAATCGAATAAACCCCTTTTGAAGTTTCTACGACAACACTTCCTATAAAGACCTTATATACACCCAGGGCATAAATTACAACCCTTGCCATGAGAGTTGTGGGGGGGGGGGGGGGGGTTGTCATCCTCAAAGACCTAATTTCCAGAACTTTAAACTAAGTTGAAAAAAATGGTAATCTCAAAAATGTTGATTGGATGTGTTTAGGGAAATGGTGGGCGTGAGAGGGGGGTTACTCGCTATTAAATCACTTTAGACTATTAAAAAGGGCACTACCCGTTTCAACTTCCAATCGAAAGAGCTCTTTTTGAATAGTCGTGTCTGAGGCAATGGTGAGTGTAAGAGGGGGGGTTAGTTGCCCTCCAATCACTTTCTACAATGAAAAAGGGCACTAGCCCTTTCAGTTTCCAATCGAATGAGCTGTTTTTGAAGTTTCTACGACCACCCTTTCTTTAAAAACCTTATATGCCCCCAGGGCATAATTTGCAGCCTTTACCCTGAGGGCTGTGGGGGGGGGGGGTGGCTGCCATCCTCAAATACCTAATTTCCAGAACTTTCAACAACGTTGAACAAAATGGCTACCTAAGAATTCTGATTGGATATGTTTGGAGAAATGGTGGGCGTGAGGGGGGAGAGGGGAGTTAGTTGCCTATGAATCATTTTTGACTTTTAAGAAGGACACTAGCCATTTCATTTCCAATTGAATGAGCCCTTTTCGAAGTTTCTACGACAACAATATCTATAAAAACCTTATATTCCCACAGGGCATAACTTAGAACCCTTGCCCTGAGGGGTGTGGGGGGTTCGTCATCCTTAAAGACATACTTTCCAGAACTTTCAACTACATTGAACAAAATGGCTATGTCAAAATTCTTATTGGATGTGTTTGGGGAAATGGTGGGCGTGAGAGGGGGGTTTGTTACTCTCCAATCACTTTCAACTAATAAAAAGGGCACTAGCCCTTTCAATTTCCAATCGAATGAGCCCTTTTTGAAGTTTTTACGACAAAACCTTCTATAACAACTTTATATGCCCCAGGACATAACTTACATTCCTTGTCCTGAGGGCTGGGGTTGTCATCCTCAAAGACCTAATCTCCAGAACTTTAAACTACGTTGAACAAAATTGCTCTCTCAAAATTTTGATTGGATGTGTTTGGGGAAATGGTGGGCGTGAGAGGGGGGTTAGGTGCTCTCAAATCACTTTCGACTATTAAAAAGGGCACTAGCCCTTTCAATTTTCAACTGAATGAGCCTTTTTTGAAGTTTGTACAACAACGCTTTCTATAAAAACCCTATATGCCCTAAATTGGCATAACTAATAACCCTTGCCCGGAGGGCTCTGGCGGGGTTGTCATCCTCAAAGAGATATCATCCAGAACTTTCAACTACGTTGAAAAATGGCTATCTCATAAATTTGATTGGATGTGTTTGGGGGAAAGGTGGGTGTGAGAGAGGGGTTAGTTGCCCTCCAATCACTTTCTACTATTAAAAAGGGCACTAGCTGTTTCAATTTCCAATCGAATGAGCCCTTTTTGAAGTTTCTATGACAACCCTTTCTATAAAAACCTTATATTCCCACGGGGCATAACTTACAACCCTTGCCCTAAGGGGTGTGGGGGTTTGTCATCTTCAAAGAAATAATTTTCAGAACTTTCATCAACGTTGAACAACATGGCTATCTCAAAATGTTGATTGGATGTGTTTGGGGAAATGGTGGGCGTGAGAGGGTGGTTAGTTGCCCTTGATTCACTTTCGACTATTAAAAAGGGTACTAGCCCTTTCACTTTCCAATCGAATGAACCCTTTTTGAAGTTTTTACGACAACACCTTCTATAACAACCTTATATGTCCCAGGGCATAACTTACATTCCTTGTCCTGGGGTTGCGGGATTGGCATCCTCACAGACCTAATTTTCAGAACTTTAAAATACGTTGAACGAAATTGCTATCTCAAAATTTTGATTGGATGTGTTTGGGGAATTGGTGGGCGTGAGAGGGGGGCTAGTTGCTCTCCAATCACTTTTGACTATTGAAAAGGGGATTAGCCGTTTCAATTTCCGATCGAAAGAGCCCTTTTTGAAGTTCTACACAAAAGCCTTTCTATATGAACCTTATATGCCCCCAGGGTATAACTTAAAAGCCTTACCATTTCATTTCCAAATTTTTATTGGATGTGTTTGGGGCAATGGTGGGTGTGAGAGGGGGGTTAGTTGCCATTCCATCACTTTCGACTATTAAAAGAGGACCAGCCCTTTCAAATTCCAATCGAATGAACCCCTTTTGAAGTTTCTACGACAACACTTTCTATAAAAACCGTATACACACCTAGGGCATAAATTACAACCCTTGCCCTGAGGTTTTTTTTTTGGGGGGGGGGGGGGGGTGTAACTTGAACAAAATGGCAATCTCAAAAATTTTGATTCGAGGTGTTTGGGGAAATGGTGGGCGTGAGAGGGGGGTTACTCGCTATTAAATCACTTTCGACTATT
Organism: Artemia sp. Qi Xiang Cuo; assembly: GCF_049724085.1. Lineage (NCBI taxonomy): Eukaryota > Metazoa > Arthropoda > Branchiopoda > Anostraca > Artemiidae > Artemia > Artemia sp. Qi Xiang Cuo. The sequence continues at coordinate 27,522,526 of NC_142797.1, read as the reverse complement.
AAAAAGGGCACTAGCCGTTTCAATTTCCAATCGAAAGAGCCCTTTTTGAATAGTCGTGTCTGGGGCAATGGTGGGTGTGAGAGGGGGGTTAGTTGCCCTCCAATCACTATATGCCCCCGGGGCACAACTTACAACCCTCACCCTGAGGGCTGTGGGGGGGGGGGTGCCATCCTCAAAGACCAAATTTCCAGAACTTTCAAGTACGTTGAACAAAATGGCTATCTTAAAATTCTGATTGGATGTGTTGGGGGAAATGGGGGGCGGGCGGGGGGGCGAGGGGGGTTAGTTGCCTATGAATCACTTTTGACTTTTAAAAAGGACACTAGCCATTTCACTTCCAATTGAATGAGCCCTTTTTGAAGTTTCTACGACAACGCTTTCTATAAAAACCTTATATTCCCACGGGGCATAACTTACAACCCTTGCCCTGAGGGGTGTGGGGGGTTTGTCATCCTCAAATACATAATTTCCAGAATTTTCAACTATGTTGAACAAAATGGCTATCTCAAAATTTTAATTGGATGTGTTTGGGGAAATGGTGGGCGTGAGAGGGGGGTTAGTTGCTCTCAAATCACTTTCGACTATTGAAAAGGGCACTAGCCGTTTCAATTTCCAATCGAAAGAGCCCTTTTCGAAGTTTCTACACAAAACACTTTCTATAAAAACCTTATATGCCCCCAGGATATAGCTTAAAAGCCTTACAATTTCATATCCAAATTTTTATTGGATGTGTTTCGGGCAATGGTGGGTGTGGGGGGGGGGGTAGTTGCCCTCCCATCACTTTCGACTATTAAAAGGGCACTAGCCTTTTCAATTTCCAATCGAATAAACCCCTTTTGAAGTTTCTACGACAACACTTCCTATAAAAACCTTATGTGCCCCCAGGGCATAAATTACAACCCTTTCCATGAGGGTTGTGGAGGTGGGGGGGTTGTCATTCTCTAAGACCTAATTTCGAGAACTTTAAACTAAGTTGAAAAAAATGATTATCTCAAAATGTTGATTGGATGTGTTTGGGGAAATGGTGGGCGTGAGAGGGGGGTTACTCGCTATTAAATCACTTTCGACTATTAAAAAGGGCACTACCCGTTTCAACTTCCAATCGAAAGAGCTCTTTTTGAATAGTCGTGTCTGAGGCAATGGTGAGTGTAAGAGGGGGGGTTAGTTGCCCTCCAATCACTTTCTACAATGAAAAAGGGCACTAGCCCTTTCAGTTTCCAATCGAATGAGCTGTTTTTGAAGTTTCTACGACCACCCTTTCTTTAAAAACCTTATATGCCCCCAGGGCATAACTTGCAGCCTTTACCCTGAGGGCTGTGGGGGGGGGGGGCTGCCATCCTCAAATACCTAATTTCCAGAACTTTCAACAACGTTGAACAAAATGGCTACCTAAAAATTCTGATTGGATGTGTTTGGAGAAATGGTGGGCGTGAGGGGGGAGAGGGGAGTTAGTTGCCTATGAATCATTTTTGACTTTTAAGAAGGACACTAGCCATTTCATTTCCAATTGAATGAGCCCTTTTCGAAGTTTCTACGACAACAATATCTATAAAAACCTTATATTCCCACAGGGCATAACTTACAACCCTTGTCCTGAGGGGTGTGGGGGGTTTGTCATCTTCAAAGACATAATTTCCAGAACTTTCAACTACGTTGAACAAAATGGCTGTCTCAAAATTTTGATTGGATGTGTTTGGGGAAATGGTTGGCGTGAGAGGGGGGTTAGTTGCCCTCAATTCACTTTCAACTATTAAAAAGGGTACTAGCCCTTTCACTTTCCAATCGAATGAACCCTTTTTGAAGTTTTTACGACAAAACCTTCTATAACAACTTTATATGCCCCAGGACATAACTTACATTCCTTGTCCTGAGGGCTGCGGGGTTGTCATCCTCAAAGACCTAATCTCCAGAACTTTAAAATACGTTGAACAAAATGGCTATCTCAAAATTTTGATTGGACGTGTTTGGGAAAATGATGGGCGTGAGAGGGGGGTTAGTTGCCCTCTATTCAATTCCGACTATTGACAAGGGCACTAGCCATTTCAATTTCCAATCGAATGAGCCCTTTTTGAAGTTTGTACAACAACGCTTTCTATAAAAACCCTATATGCCCTAAATTGGCATAACTAATAACCCTTGCCCGGAGGGCTCTGGCGGGGTTGTCATCCTCAAAGAGATATCTTCCAGAACTTTCAACTACGTTGAAAAATGGCTATCTCATAAATTTGATTGGTTGTGTTTGGGGAAAAAGTGGGTGTGAGAGTGGGGTAAGTTACCCTCCAATCACTTTTTCCAACTACACAGGGCACAATCGGTTTCATGCTCTAACCGAAGGAGCCCTTTATGAAGCTTCTACGACAACCCTTTCTATAAGACTTTAAGTGTTCCCGGGGCACAACTTAGAGCCCTTACCCTGATGGCTCTGGGGGGGGGGGGGTGTCATCTTAAAATAACTAATTTCCAGAAATTTCAAATACGTTTAACAAAATGGCTATCTCAAAAATTTTGATTGGTTGTGTTTGGGGAAATGTGTGGGGGTATAAGGGGGGTTAGTTGCCGGCCAATCACTTTCGACTATTAAAAAGCGCACTAGCCATTTCAATTTGCAATTCAATGAGCCCCTTTTGAAGTTTCTATGGCAACGCTTTCTATAAGAACCTTATATGCCCCAAAGGCATAACTTACAACCCTTGCCCTGAGGCGTGTGGGGGGTTTGTCATCCTCAAAGACATAATTTCCAGAACATTCAAATACCTTGACCAAAATAGCTGTCTTAAAATTTTGATTGGATGTGTTTGGGGAAATGGTGGGCGTGAGAGGGGGTTAATTCCTCTCCAACCACTTTCGACTATTAAAAAGGGCGCCAACCATTTCAATTTCTAATAAAATGAGCCCTTTTTGAAGTTTCTATGACAACACTTTCTATAAAAAAATTAAATGCCCCTGGGCATAACTCACAGCCCTTGCCCTGAGGGTTCTGAAGGGGTTATCATCCTCAAAGACCTCAGAGAGAGGTTAGTTGCCTTCCGATCACATTCAACTATTAAAAAAGGCACTAGCCCTTTAAATTTCCAATCGTATGAGCCTTTATAGAAGTTTCTACAATAATACTTTGTACAAAAACCTTATATGCCCCCAGAGCATAACTTATTACCCTTGTCGTGAGGGCTGTGGAGGGGTGCCCCTTCAAAGACATAATTTCCAGATCTTTCAACTACGTTGAACAAAATGGCTTTCTCAAAATTTTGACTGGATGTGTTTGGGGAAATGGTGGGCGTGGAAGGGACGTTGGTTTCTTTCCAATCACTTTCGGCTATCAAAAAGGGCACAAGCCCTTCCAATTTCCAATCGAATGAGCCCTTTTCGAAGTTACTACGACAGCTCCTTCGATAAGAAGTGCCCTGGTCTAAAAGAAAGATACAAAAAATAATACATCGTGCCAACATCGTCCTTTGCTTAGGCAGCGCTATTGCGCCGCGTATGAAATAGATAAATCATAGAAGGCTTTTGGTTCTTTTTTACCTTGCAGCATTAGCCAGTTATTTTTCAAATGCTGTTAGTTTATTTTCATTATTTGTGTATTTAAATTTCTTCAAGCGACAAGGACATCAAAATTGAAACATTTTTTGACGAAAACATTTTCGTCAGTTGTGCACATTGAACCGTGAAAATAAATTGGCAAATCCAATTAATTACATTTCAGACCGCTTTTCGTCCGTAAACATTTAAACACAAATGAGCTATTTATTACCAAAAACCACTTCACCTTCAAAGGAAAACTTCATCTTCTTAATCGGCTTGTTATCAATTTCAGTTTTTTTTTCCTGATTTTTCATCCACATTCGTTTTTTCTAAATTTGGCGTCTTGTACTACTAAAAAGTTTATAACTAGATATGGTGGTCTTATTTTGTTAAACTTGAATAAATAATTTTTTAAAACATTCTTGATCGTATAAGTATCCACTTAACCAGTCCAGACAATCAGTGTCCTTGGTACTTTGTGTTAGTAGTTCCCAAGTTTCAGGGCATAACTTGATTTCAGTGAGTTTGATGTCATACCTGAGAGAGACAAATTACATGAAAATATATTCGGTGGATTATGTTTATTCGATTTTACAACACTAAGAAGTCTTTAAGTCATCAAATAAAAAGTTCTTAAGTCATCAAAATGACACCTAGGCTGTAACAATTCGCATTTATTTTTATTATCGAATTTGAACATCATTGAATGAGCATTCGAGGAAAAAAGAGTTGCAATAATGTATTCTTTGTTCTTGCATCTTCACCAATCTTCCTCGAATTTTTTTCTCAGATCGAGGCTTTTCTGACTGGAGACCGTAAATCTTATAGAATCAGGTGTAGGAATAAATCAAGACCAGTTAAATTTAGCAGTGTTGCCAAAACTGTCGATAGTAAATACAACTAATTCACTGGTGCTTATTAAAGTCGGAATCGTGAACACTTTCGGCGGTGTTTCTCCAAGAAACTCCCAGTGCCTGACCGTCATGTCTTCGTTTCGAACACTAATAAATCGCAATCCAGCAGGACTTGATAGCGAAGAACTGAAAAAAAAAAGACAAAGTAAGGAAGATTAACAATAAACAAAGTGACATTTGGCATAGCAATAAACAATTCTTAGAAGAAAGGACCGTTTCCAGGATGTTGGCTAGAATGGAGAGGGGTTTCAAGCGTTTTTTTTTGGGGGGGGGGGGTAAAACTATGAAAATATAATCTTATCAGGTACACAATGAAAAGTTCACTTTTGATGCGACTGTCTATATCAAAGAAAGCAGGGGGGGGGGTCGGAACCGGTAACACCTGTACATCGAGGAATTGAAAACGAAACATAAATCATAAATATTCAATAGTACTTCTTCAAAAATGTGCACAAGAACTATTTTCAAGGGATCCCAGGAAAACTGAGGAAATCCAACATTTAAAATATCTATAAATTCTAAAAACATATTTTTTATTAGAAATAGATCCCAAAAAATTCCAAAATTCAAAGTACTATTTATAAATTCAAAGTTATCCACCATCTGAATTTCCACGTGACCTCAGTCTTGGCAGCGTGTATGCCTCCGCTTACCTTTCCTGCTCCTCAGTGGGGTGAAGACGCTCAGACTATTCTTTTTTTCTCTTTTTAATCAACAGACACAGGCGGATCCAGAGGGGGAGGGCGATCGGCCCCCCCCTAAACGGGCTGTAATTTTCTTTTGTTTTACTGCACTTACGGAAGTCTGCATTAACGCATGTTCAAACTACTGTAACTAGACTCTAAAACCTTTTACATTACGTTCATTCCACAGCTTTTCCTCCACTGCCGTTTCCTCCTCGAATATTTCTCACCTCATAGCATAGCAAAAGTTTACCCGGTACATTTTAGCTAGTTCTCACCATCGCCAGTCGCCTTCCTGTTCGAGACGCAACGCAACCGGTTCTGAATATTCTTAAATGTCAAAACAAACATTTCGTTCCAGTGTATAGTGAAATTTGAATGTGCGTCTGTCACGAGGACTTTCGTTGTATAAGCGATATTAATGTCAGGGAAACGCGGACAAAAGACGCTTGACAGCTTTGTCATTTCAAAGCGATATTAATGTCGGGAAAACACAGACAAAGGACGCTTGACAGCTTTGTCATTTCAAGTGGCGAACATGGACAAATTCCGGACACTTTGCAATCTTCTGTTAACCCCGTAAGCATTCAGAGTGATCATCTAACAACACCTTCGCCCCCTACCCTGTTTCCGGAAAACGATATTGGGATCCACATCGGTGCAATACATGCCATTGACGACCGAATAAATTGCGAGCTTCCGGAGAGGACATGGAAACTGCCGATTGGATACCAAATGCAACTTTTTGTTCATTTAAAGCGGGGGAAAGATGAAAAAAGGTATAATATTCTGCTACCCAGAAAGACCTTTTTTGCAAACACTGCCCTCTTTTTGTAACTGGGGCTAGCGGTGTTTCAAAGAGACAGGTTGCCCTGCAAAACCTCGTCACAAAGCCTGTCGCAAAATTTGCTAAATTACTGAGAAAAGATGGAGACCTGACAGTACATGATAATTCCCAGTACCATCGTGACGCAGTAGAAGCTGGAAAGTCGTTTCTAAGAGCCTACCATTTTCCACGAATCTGTAAATAACCATGTTAACGAACAGCAAATAAAGAAAGTAACAGAAAAGTAACAGGGAGGCAGAATATTCCACTGAGGGGCCATCGGGATGATGGCAGCTTAGACTTGGATGACATGCCGCTTTCCAACGAAGGAAACTTCCGAGAACTACTACGTTATCGTGTTGAACGTGGCGCCAGTAAATTAAAGGAACAGCTGAAAACAACGGAAAAAATGCTACCTGTATCAGCAAAACAACTCAGAACCAGTTGATTGAGTGTTGTGCAAGAGAGTTCATAGGTGTCATTTTAGAGAGAGTAAAGTCAGCAAGGTATTACAGCAGCATTTTCGATGAGACAACAGATGTGTCACATTCATCGCAATTTAGTTTTGCTCTCTGCTATGCCTTCGATAACCATAGACGCGAGGACTTCATAGGTTTTGTTGACGTTCATTATGCCACCTTTGAAAGTTCTGCGGCAGACAAAGAGCCGACTGTCGACGGAAAAGTGACTGGCCAGTTAGTTCTAAGCTTCTTGGAAGAAATGGGTTTGAATCTACTTGACTGTGTAGGAATCGGGACGGATGGGTGTGCAATGATGGTATCAAATAACTGTGGTGCTGGAGTGGAAATTCAGAAAAAAACAAAAGCTAAAAACGCGTCTCGTTGTCCCTGCTTTACCACGCCCTGAACCTTTCCTTGTCAAGAAGCTCAGCTGTATCAAGCATCAGAAATGACATGGGCATTTAAAATTTTTTTTTTACATTTTTTAATGCATGAAACACCCCCTCCCCCCTCCCCAGACCTCGGGGATACACATATAGTCAAAACAATATAAGTACAAACTTAAAAAATTAAAACTATCATGGTTGGGTCAACCCGGCGGTACGTTACTCAGTTATTCCAAATTCGTCAGGTAGGAAGCCTATTTTGCATAAGCCTACTGACTTGTCTCCTGATATATCTTCAATTGGAAGAATATTTTTGGACTAAGTGTGCCATACAGATGATGCTAAGAGGGTGATAGCTCCTCTTTTATTGGAGAAATATTTTTAGCGCGAAACAGAATATCACATTCATATGCTTACCTGCACAAAAGGAGGCATATCCTAGGAGCAATTTTTGTTCAATGGATCACTTGAGAAACTTAGACATTATGACACGAACATTATTTTGCCATTTAAAATGCCCTCCCTCAATGTGTCTTGAAGAGGAAAGAACTAATATAAATAAACTCAATATTTGATATATAATAATATTAATTGCTAAAAGCTCATCAGTTGAAGATAATACATCACTGTAATCTTATTTTTATTTTCTATGTTGTAATAATTGCAAACGAAAATATTTGTAGTATAATTCGTTTTCTGTGAAGCGCCAACAACGCTATAGGCTTTAGACTTTTACAGCTAGGGAAGGAGTCAGTAGTCAGACTCTTGTTTGTAGTGGAAACTATATTTGTCTTGAAGAGTCTTGGAAAGCATTAATTTCTGAAAACTCATCAGTTCAAGATATTATTTTCAATAATATGATAAGTATAAAAGAAAATATTTGCAGTGTATTTCGTCTTTGGTGAAGCGCCAATGACACAGTAGGTTTTAGACTTTTACGGCTAGGGAAGTAGGCAGTACCCAAACTCTTGTTTGTAGTGATTTTTGCTCGTTTTAAACTTAACTTGCATATTCAATTTAAGTTTTCTCGTTTAAAATTTTATGTATTCATTTATATTAGTACCTGTTGTATGTTTGTTTGCTATGATTGTTTGTTTAATTTCTGTTCGTTTTGGGCTTTATTTATACTTCAATAGCAAAATATTTTTGATCGTATTCAATTTAAGTTTTCTCGTTTAAAGATTTATTTATTCATTTATATTAGTACCTGTTGTATGTTTGTTTGCTATGATTGTTTATTTAATTTCTGTTCGTTTTGGGATTTATTTATACTTCAATAGCAAAATATTTTTGATCGTATTCAATTTAAGTTTTCTCGTTTAAAGATTTATTTACTCATTTATATTATTACCATACCTGTTGTATGTTTGTTTGCTATGATTGTTTATTTAATTTCTGTTTGTTTTCAGTTTCATTTATTCTTTAATAGTAATTTCTGGCCGTTTAGTTTGAATTATTATAGGTTTTAATTTCTACTGATCCAAAGTTTAATATGGCCTTTACTTTTCATTGAAAAACTTTTTTTTCGGAAAGCTTTTTTTAATTAATTTCTGTTCGTTTTTGATGGCCAAAGTTTTAAGTTTTTCAACATTCCTCCGTTCAGAAATAATTTTTTTCAACATCAAAGTTTCATCAAATTATCAAAACTAGTATAAAAGTAACAATATCAAAGTAACTAAGCATCAAGGTACACAAAGTATCAAAGTAAACAAATTATCAAAGCGACAATAAGCAACTTGCATAACTTACAGCCCTTGCCCCGTAAATAAAAGTTGCCCCATAAATCAGTAAATGCAAGTATCAAAGATAACAAAGTATCAAAGTAACAATAAACAACTTACATAACGATAAATAAAATTTCAAATAGGGATAAAATCCTTTTAATAGACAGTGTTTCACAAACAGTGATAGAAATTCACAAAAAATATCAGATATTTCGGTCACATATGCAGTGACCATCATCAGTAGTAAAACTCTCATGTATTTTTACTGAGGTATTTTTTTGTGAATTTCTATCACTGTTTGTGAAACACTGTCTATTAAAAGGATTTTATCCCTATTTGAACTTTTATTTATCGTCATGGAAAGGCAGTGTGGTCTCCAAAATTATCAACTTACAGAACTTACAATCCTTACCTCTGAGGCTGGGGGGGTGTGGGGTATTTCCACCCCAGAAGAATAGTTAATTGGCTTTTGGACTATTTTGAAAGAAATGAATATCTAAAACTTTCATAACTAGATCCATTCGAGGAAAGCGGGTGGGGGGGTGGGACTGTTTGCCCTTTGATCACTTTTGACTCTTGAAAAAAAACTAGAACCTTCAATCTTCAATCGACTGAGCCCCCTCAAAAGTAAATACCACCACCCCTTCCACAAAAACCTTGTTTGTTAACATTGGACAACTTGCATAACTTCTAGCCCTTGCCCCAAGGTCTGGGAAGGGGGGGGGGGTGTTTCAAACCTGGAACTTATAGTTATTTGACATTTTGACTATTTTGACAAAATAGCTACCTAAAAATTTTTTTAACCCCAGAGGCATTGTTATATGATCTTTGGACTATTTTGAACAAAACAGCTATCTCAAAACTTTCCTCGTCCAAAGTCTATGCGACCATCTCTTCCATAAAAACGATATATGCTCCCGGAACATAACTTACAACCCTTGGCCCTGGGCTCTGGAAAGTTGTGTCAACCCCAGAGGCATTGTTAAATAATCTTTGGATTATTTAGAACAAAATGGACATCACAAAATTTCAATTGGATGCATTTGGGGAAAAGAGGGGGCAGGGGCGTGTTTCCGTCCGATCACTTTTGACTCTTAAAGTGGGAAACCAAGCTTTCAATTTCCTATCCATAAAAGCTTTATGCGCTCCCGGGTTGTAACTTACAAGCCATACCCCTGGGCTCTTCGGAGTTTTGTCAACCCCGGAGACATTGTTATATGACCTTTGGGCCATTTTAAACAAAATGGCTGTTTCAAATGTTCGGTCGGATGTATTTGGAGAAAAGAGGGGGGGTAGCTAGTTGCCCACTGATCACCTTTGACTCTTTAAAAGGGAAATAGAACTTCAGTCTCCAATTAAATGAAACCCCCTCCAAAGTTTATACGACAACCCCCTCCATAAAAAAACTTATATACCTCCGGAGCATAACTTACAACCCTTGCCCCCGGGCTATGGGAGGTTGTGTTGACCCCAGAGGCATTTAGTCCTTGGACTATTCTGAACCGAAAGGCTATCTCAAAATTTCGCTTGGACTATTCTGAACAAAACGGCTATCTCAAAATTTCGGCTGTTCCCCTCCGATCATCATCATCATTTTATTAATACTAAACTATATTACAAACGTAAAGAAAAATTATTTAGCCCATGAAGCTTGGCTTGAATTTTGGCTTGATCAGTTTTGACTTTTAAATTTGGGAACTATTACTTTCAATTCTCAATCAAATGAGCCTCCTCCAAAGTTTATACGACCATATGGAAGGTTGTGTTAAATTCGGAGGCATTTTTATATATAGTATTTTGACTATTTTTAATAAAATGGCTATCTCAAAATTTGAATTGGATACATTGGGGAAAAGAGGGCGCGGGGCCTGTTGCTGTCCGATCACTTTTGGCTCTGAAGATTGGAAACTAAAACTGAGTAACTTCTTATGCAACTATAGAAGAGTGCATGTTCTACAAAATAAAGTTATTACAACCAGCTGTAAGTGTGTCCAGGATGGACGTAACATACGTGCCTATTTTTAGTCCTTGAAGCTCCTTAACACATGTCAGATAAGAGATTACACAGCCGCAGTCTTCGTCTTGCAGTGTATGAATGGCTTAACCCTTGATGTTTTTAAGAATTTTTACCGAATTGATAGTGACCTGCATAATTATGGAACTAGACAAAGTGATAATATGGTTGTTAATTTGCGTCGTTGTGCCAAGTCTTCATTTTCAATGAAACACCTGGGTCCATCAGTATGGAATGAGCTTTTGATCATTGATCATTAGAGCGGCGGAACATGTACCTCAATTTAAAAAGAATTTAAAAGATTATTTTTTGGGGGAATTTGTTAAATTCTATTATGGCTGGTAGGTTGGGTAGGGGAGAAAGAGGAGCTGAAGAGGTAAGGGTGGGCTGGGAACGTAAGGGTGGGTAGGGGCTAAGGTATGGTTGGCTGGGGGGGGGGGGGGAGAGGGAGTGGAGTATAATGAGTGATGGAGACTGGATTGGTTATTATTATTTTTCTTTTATATTTTATTTATGTATTATCATTTTTAATTCAGTTATTTATTTATTTTTCTATATTTTTTAATTTTATTATTATTATATATATATATATATATATATATATATATATATATATATATATATATATATATATATTATATTATATATATATATATATATATATATATATATATATATATATATATATATATATATATAGGATATAGTTTATCTATTTTTGGTTTATTTATAATAGTTTAATTAAATAGTTGAGGTTTATGTAAATAGTTGAGTTATGGAGTTTCGCGCGATCGCAAACCTTCATAGGTTTTCTCCAGCGTGAAAGTGTTGTTTAATTAATTTATTTGTTTATGAATGAGGATTAATAAACTTATGTACTACTTATATTATATTACTTATAATAAAAAACTTATGAACTTTCAACTTCCAATCAAATGAGCCTCCTCCAAGGTTTATACTATCACCCCTTTCATAAGAACCTTATATTCCCCCGGGGCATAACTTACAATCCTTACCCTCGCGATCTGGGGGGCTGTGTCAACCCAGAGACATTGCTAAATAATACATGGATTAGTGGGAACAAAATGGCTATTTCAAAATTTTGATCGAATGCATTTGGGGAAAACAGGGAGGGGGGGGGGGGCTAATTGCCATCCAATCACTTTTTACTTTTAAAAATGGAACTATAACTTTCAATGTCTAATCAAATGAGCCCCCTCCGAAGTTTATATGACCATCCTTTCCATAAAAACCTTATATACCCCCGGGACATAACTTACAACACTTGCCCCTGGGATTTGGAGGGGGGGGGGTGTTAAACCCGGAGTTATATGATCTTTGGTCTATTTTGAACTAAATAACTATCTCAAAAATTCGATCGGATACATCTGGGGAAAAGAGGGCATGGGAGAGGGGGGGACCAGTTGCTCCCCGACCACTTTTGACTTAACAAGCGAACTAGAACTTTTAATTTCCAATCAAATGAGCCTTCTCAGATGTTTATACCACCACACCTTCAATAAAAACCTTATATGCCCCCCGAGCATAACTAACAACACTTGGGGGTTGGCCCCGGGCTCTAGGGGGTTATGTCGACCCCGGAGTTTTTACTATCTAATCTTTGAACTATTTTGAACAAAATGGATATCTCAAATTTTGATCGGATAAGTTTTGAAAAAAGAGAGCGTGGGGGGGGGGGCTTGTTGCCCTCCGATCACTTTTGACTCTTAAAACGGGCATTAGAACTTCCAATTTCCAATTGAATGAGCCCCTCCAAAGTTAATGCAACCATCTTTTCCATATGAAGTGCTCAGGGGAGAATCTCCGGCATTTTTATTGTGGGGGGGGGGGCAATAGGGGTTCATATCCCGATAGTCAAAGGGCATGGGCTCTACAAACCCCCCCCCCCCAAATGAAGTCCCTGGAAAATAATAATAATAATAATACACCATAGAAGGCTTATGGCCTCTACAAGCATTGCTATAGCGTTGCCTCTGAAAGATAGAAAGAAAGTGGGAAAGAGAGAAAGTTAGAGAGAGATAGAGGGAGGGGAGAGAGAGAGAGAGAGAGGGAGAGAGAGAGAGAGAGAGAAGGTTATTAGCCAAATAATACCGAAAATTACCCGAGACGCTGTATATTCATGTTGATATCTTCAAACTTGTTCAGATACTTGCTAAGAGCAAGAGTTACTAGAGAAGCTCTATCTAAGTAGAAACATCCAAACTCTTCCATCCTAGTTTTATCAAATACTGCCTGCGAAGTTTTATCTGAAAACAACTCGATTTTACTCCTTTGCAGTTGAACAGTCCCCTTCAAGAAATGTTGCAAGAGAAATTTATCCATATCCATGAATCCCTGGCCCATTATGCCTTCTTTATAATGTACAACATCAAATAAGTGCAGAATCTCGTGAAGTATCGCCCCCATTGTTGATGAGTAGCAACTTCCCCAAGTTCCTCTAAAATGTAGAAAGAAATAATCAATAAAGTGAGTAAACAACTGAAGGGTTGCTTATATTGGTTGATATAGTCAGATCGTAGTTGCCTTCAGGACGGATGGCAGGTAGGACCTTCTATACGTCAGTTCCCCCCTCCCATCCCCAAGGCGTATCGCAGCAAAAAATGGAGTCACATCAAAATTTCAAGGTGAGGGCTTTAATCGGAAAGGTTAAAATGTGATATTAAGAGTGGACAGAAAATAATTATTTTTTAAAATACAAATTATATCAAATAAAGCTAAAGAGTGATGTTCAAGCTTAAAACGAACACAAAATTATCCATTGTGTGAGGGGGTCACCACTCCTCTCTTCTTTTTATGCTTATGGTCTTACGCTTATGAGCTTATGGATTTACTTCTATGCGAAACTAAAAAATAAGCTAAAGTAAAGTCTTATAAATGTCAAAGATAAAACGAACAGAAGATACCGTGAATAGGTAAATAAAAACTTAAAACGAAGAGTAGTTATTTAACGAATTTTACGATGCTTCAGCAACTTGAAGTGTTGCAGCAGTCTTTGGTCAGCTTTGCCAACGAAAGGACATCGGAAGCAGCATTTATTTTCTTCTTCGCCATCAATTAAACACTTTAGTTATTTACCCTCAACTTTTAAAAGGCTGTGTACTATGAAGAATTTTTCAAAAAAAGGGGGGGGGGAAAGGTAGCATCTGCTTTAAAGACAGCGTCACAATACAGTGTTTCAGCTCAAATATAACTTTACTCTCTACATCTTGACATCCAATCAATGCTGTAGTTTTGAAATAAAATATGTAGACAAGCTAGTGCTTTATTACTTTCCCCTAAAGCATGAAACTTGGTCATATCTATGCTATTATTTCCAAAAATTCATCCTGTGCAAGCTAAGGCTATACCATTGAACACAAATTTGTCTACCCTAAAAAAGTTGTGAAGACAAATAAAATGTAGACCAATTAGCCTACTTACGTAACCCCTCACTTTAAGGATGAAAATGCTCGCTTACAAGTCACTCTCCGAGGAATAAACCCCCAAAAATGAAATTTTCAAGTCTGATAGCACCATGGCTGTAAAGATTTATGGTCTAAAACCTCCAGAAGAAAGTGTCCTTTAATCTCTTGATTAAAATCACAGCAACCAAAAATTACCGCACCCCAACAACTTCTTGTGATAAGAAGCTGGGATAAGTCCAAAAATAATACAAACCAAAACCTCCGCAATTTTTCATTGGCAATCTTGGGGCACATCAACAGGTCACTTTATCCCCTTTTCTGGATATTTCTGCCCGGCTACATTCAGCAAACCTTTATTTGTTGGGTTTTCAGAGTTGCTTCTAATTCAACTGCATCACAGTCCCCTCCCCTTTCCTAATGCCTCGGTATACCCCTATGATATATAGAAAAGTTTGCTGATTTATTGGTTAGCATTATTTTTTGTAACTATTTCTCACCAACAGTTGTTTTATATTGTCAATTTGAAGAAGGAACAAACCGTCGCACTCCTGTATAAAGCTTGGGGCTATATTCAGGGATTAGGAGAGAGGCTCAGATGCAGTTAAACTGGAAGTGATCCTGAAAACAATAAAAAAGTTCTTGTATGCAATGAAGTAAAAATTTTGCCATTTGTAGCGTTTAGATTAGAATTTTGTTATTAAAGTGTTTAATTCAGAAGAGGGGGTAAACTGCACCGTTATCAAAGAGGATATTGAAATCACAATCGACCTATACTTGCTGAAATCTGAAGAAACATAGCAATAAGTTGAAAAGTGACAACACCTAATATAAATTTTACGTCTCCCTGGGATGGCCACATTTGAGATCACTAGGTTATGCAATGAGAAGCGGTTGAAAGAAACAAAAAAACATCAAAGGACATTAAGAGAATGCTTGACTTGGACAAATCAGTTTTTTTTGTATAACAAGAGCCTAGTAAAGAACAAACCCTGACAAGCAGATCTGGTAATTATGCTTACCTAATGAATAGTCAAAACTAAGGATAATCGTGGTTGCAGTGGTAGCTGCAACCTAGTAAAGGACGAACCTTGGCCAATAGTAACCAAAAATAGTTATTTCGAAACAAAATCGAATCGAAATAAAAAGGACATCATTGGAATCACCATGGTAGAAAACTCTATCCATGAAACTTACAGTCCCCTGACTTGAACAACAAGGCAAATCACTTTTGTTGCATGAGAAGCACCTACATGCAAGGCTGTACCCAGGGGAGGAAGCGTAGGGGGTTTGACCCCCTCCAACCGAAATGTTTGCCTGACTTGTAAAAACGTAACAAAAATGGATATAAACAAAATTTGTATGCGTTTTTTGAGGTTTTTAGTTTACCCCCCCCCCCTCCCCCCAAAAAATCTTTGAGTAAACACCCCCCCCCCCCCAAAAAAAAAATCCTGGGTACGGCCTTGCCTATATGTCCTCTTTTTTCCCGTTTTCTGCTAGCGGGGTACTGGAACACCATAGAGAGCTATTTAAGGACTCATGCTAAAAAAAATTACTATACATAGTGCCTTTTGTAATTGGCAAAACACAATTTGAAATAAAATAAATATTTTGACAAAAAAAACCGCATCTTCATAAACAAGATGATGAATAACGTCACAATCGTAGGTTACAAGCATAAATGACTTTACAGTAAAACAGAATGTTACGTATGCTGCAACTGGGGTTTGTTCTTTACTATATCCAGCCAAGAAAAAGCCTAAGGCTTTTTCCTGCGTGATATATATCCAAAGAAAGATCCATGTTGTTCAACGGTTGAAAATTTTTTCTTTCATACATTCAAAGAATCATACATTTTATAGGATTTCATCAATAGGATAAAATTTCAACAGGATGTCGATCATACATTTTATAGTTATCCTGGGATTTGTTATGATTCTCGCTGTTGCTTTTCTTCCTACCGCAAATTTTATTGCGCGTCACTTTCGTTTATGATTCGATGTAATCCTCACTGTCACGTGTTTTCTAACCGGATATTTTGTTCTCCCTCATTTCTACTTGTCAAAAGATATTTTCTAAATATAACTTTTGCTTAAAGTGATTTTGTAAAAAATAAGGTAATGATTTGATATCTTTGTTCATAAATATAAACTATACAATTTCTACAGCTTCTTCCAATTTTTGGGAATTTTGTCTGTTTTTATTGAATAGCATCTTATGATTTTTAGGCATCGAGTCTTTGAAAGAATTGTTCTTCCTTCTATCTAACAATTTCAGTTAAATTGATTTGCCAGTTCCGGTGATGCCTTCTTTTTTTTTACAAAAATTAACGAAAATATTAATGCAATTGCAGCTGTCTTACAGCAGTTTATTCTTCTGCTGATATGTATTTTTACCCTCTTTAAAAAAAAAAAAAATAAAAGGAGATGACACATATGTGCTTTCTGTTTTAAATATAATTTTCCCATGGCTTTTAAGATGGGAAACTGTAAACCCCAGTTGAGGCTTTTAGACCATGACAAATTGGCCATGAATGTTTGTCATGGTCAATGGCAGAAAAATTGTGGCATCTCTTTCGGTACTCTTTGATATTCAGCAACAACTGGTTCTGTTAAATCACCCATGGAAAAAAAAAAATCAAAAACAAAGGAGGCAAATCACTGCTGCCCATCCAAAAAAAAAACAATTGTTTTGTTCTTTTTCTTCAAAGGGGGAGTATAGGTCTCCAGTAGAGAGCTTTTGACAACTGTGTATTTTTTTATTTCAATCTTTCCCCATTCTTGAAGGGTCTCAGACTCTTTCAGAAATCTCGAAACTGTCTTTTTGTAACTGTAAATTACTGTTCAGTTGAATTCAAATGAAAATTACTAATTCCAGAATATCGCTACATAGAAAAAAATTGTCACCAGAATGTTTCTTTTACATTGCATGTGCAGCTGTTTTTTAAACAGCTGCACATGCAATTAATTAGTTTCTATAATATGTCAAAACTTTAGCATAACCAGTGGGCAGGGGGGCTATGGTCCTCTGTATTGAAGATATTAATTCCTCTGTTTGTCCTTACTCAACTATGATCAACAGAAGTCTTACCATTTTTCATTTTGTGGTTTACTAAAATTATTCATTAATTCATAAATTATAGCATCAATTTAATAAATAAATATTACGCTATGAAAAACTTATGTTCTCCCTCGAGTACTCCAACAAGTATGACTAAACAGAAAACAAAACAAAATGAAAACCAAGCTAAAGTATTAAAATCTGAATAAAAATTACCATTTTTACACAGTATTACATTACACGCACACGCAACACGCAGTAAAACAGCATACAACAGTATTAGAAAAAAAAAGGAAAACATAGAGTACCGGGAACTTAGCACAGAAAAAGGTTAGAATCCTTCCCTCTGTTACAAAACGTTATAGTTAAAATGTGGTGGCTATTAGTAGATAAAAAATAAAAACAATTATAATCATTACTATAGGTAAACTATAAAAGAAAGTGTTTATTGCTAGTTATACAATCTCAGAAGTGTTGGAAAATGCATTACAATATACATGCATTCATGAGCATATAGGGGCGGATACTGGGGCCAAGAGAAAACCCCAGGTTTCTGGAGCACATGTTCTATTTTTACTCTTCTATTAAATTAACTTATAAATTTGGTGAATTGTTGGCAGTTTTGTCACATTGCCCGCCTCTCCCCCCCCCCCCCAGATTTTTCTAGATCCACCTTGTGAGCATACAGAGTATATTTGCAACAAAGTATATTTTTCAGAGGTAAGGGTTACTGTTCATCATTGTGCTTTTCCTATTAAACTTAAATTAAAGAAAGATTGGCTGTAAGAAAACATACCTCATGCAACATCCATCCTGGTACTTTGTTCTATCCACTATTGTTCTATCTTTCAGGTATTTGGGTATGTCTTCAATTGCAGAGGGCCAAGCATAAAATGTTGCCATTCCAATCAAGGCAAAGCCCCCAACAGCACACATGGCATATCCTCTAGTTCTTCTCAAAACATCAATATACGTTTTAGGGACAACATCATTATTCACTTTAACATATTCAGCACAAGTTAAAAATCCTATGATTTTTGAATGCGTATACTTCCCAAGGAGGGTAAATATTTCCCTTGCTAAACATTCCCAAATAAAGTTCTTGTCCATATCATGTAATTGAGAAACAGTATATGCAGAAGTAAATACGTTAACTTCATCCTTATTTTCTAGGGATAAAATACGGCCTGGAAACCCTTGAACTTGAAGTAATTCAGATATAACAGCCTGAACAAGCTTCATACAAGTTTGAACTTTATTTTGATAGTGAATGAGGTCATTAGAAGATAGTTTTTGATCAGCTGCGATTATGACGATTGGTTTCAAAGAGTATTCCCTATTTTCTGATGTCATTTTATAATCTGAAAAGAAATGTGAAAACAAACAATAAAATTCATAATCTTTAAATAAATCTTGATAGGAATTAGGATTTTTTTCAACATGATTTTTTCAATTGAGATACATTTGGGGAAAAGAGGGCATGGGGAGGGGCTGTTGCCATCTGAATAATTTTGGCTCTTAAAATTAAGAACTAGAACATTCAATTTCCAATCAAATGAGCCCCTTGTGAAGTTTATGCAACCACCCCTTCTAAAAAACCTTATTTGTCCTGTGGCATAACTTTTAACATGCACCCCCTGGGCTCTGAGGGGTTTTATTGACCCCACAGTTTTTGTTATCTGATCATTGAACTATTTTCAACAAAAGGGCTATCTCAAAATTCTGATCAGATGCATTTGGGTAAATGAAGGCATGGAGGACGTAGCTACCCTCCAACCACTTTTGACTCTTAAAAAGGGCACTATAATTTCCAATTTCCAATCAAATCCCTCCGAAGTTTATACGACGACCCCTTCCATTTTGAAGTGCCTCTAAAAAACAACAAACAATCAAACATTGAAGGCTTATGGCCTTTACTATAGGCAATGCTATAGTGTTGCCTCTGAAAAAAACTTATTACACAGACAAAGTGGGTAATCCAGAACCTAATACACAAGCATCATGCGATGATGCTTGTGATGATACATACCTCTGGAGGGTATGTAGTAATGATTCTTTAGTCTCAGAGAGTGATGATGAGGACCAACAGCTCCCAGCTGAAACAAATCAGAACTAAATGGTAGAAGACTATGCAAAGACCTGTAACTAGATCATCTCTTACTATAAAGGGGGACTTAAAGTTTCGGTCATGGTGATATTCTTACAAAAAAGCACACATCTCTGATGTCCCAGGATTTTCTAGTGCTAAAATCACCTATGAGTACTCTGAGCCACTTAGTCCATATCAGCAGCTTATTAGTGTGCTTCCATCTTTCAGTAAAGAGCTACTGCCTTTACCTCCTCATCATCTCGTATCAGAATCCCCTGATTTTGATTAACTCAATTCAATCACTCGATTTGAAGGTAAAGTTAATGAAGAGACAAGTAACTCCTTACATATGAAGACAAGTAGACCTTACATATGAAGAAAGACAATGAAACACTACCGATTGTTTGTACGTTTAGAAGTTTGAAAAAGAAGTTCAGAAGTTAAGTAGCAATGGATTTAAACACAAAATATCAGAGGCAGAATTTTTTAAAACTATGAATTCAGATGAAAATCCCTTGAAAAATTTAAAAGAATTCTATACTCTGCCTAAAGCTAATGACAGCCAGCCACTAGTTTTAAGATTAACGACTTTATCAGAAGATAAGGAAATATAAAAGACTTAGACAATAAGTTAATTGGGAAAGAGCTATATTGTGGGTCACCTTATCCATTTCTTAGCAAATTTGTTGGCATAGCAGATGCTGCTACACGCCTAGTCTAAGGATCAAAAAGTAAAGAAGAAGGTTAAAGATGAGGCATCATCACTTGAACAAAAATATAAACTGAAAAATAATATTAAAACTGGTCCAATATTGGGCTTATCTTATGTAAGACCTTTGGCTGGCAAGATATAACATGTTCCTTATTTCATTAAATAACATGTTCCTTATTTCATTGTAATTTCTGAAATTATCATCTACATTAGACAATAGCATAGTTATTGTATTATTCTTTAGTATTAAGTTACATTTTGTTTGCAATTCAATGGGATTTTTGCTATTTCTTGTTGCTTGTCTTTTTCTTTAGCTATTTGAAGTCATTTGTCATCTCGTGCAATTTTGCAGCTGTCATAAATACTAAAAGTCAATTTATCTTTCCTGTTTATCCTTCACAGACTCCTACATGCTAAACTAACACATTCCTTCATTTTGTGTAATTAATTAAAAAAACCTTTCCGAAAAACAAGTTTTTCAAAGAAAAGTAAAGGCCATGTTAAACTTAAGCTCAGCAGATACAAATACCTTTTGAAATTAAAACTCAAAACGACCAGAAATTAATAATAAAGAATCAATGAAACCCAAAACGAACAGAAATTGAATAGACAATCACAGTAAAAGCATACAACAATTGATAATACAAATGAATAGATAGATCTTAAATCGTATAGAAATTAGACTTCATATGCGAATAAAGCTTAAAACGAAAAAAAATAAGTTGATATTGATACATAAATGATACTCACAACTAACAGAACTTGAACGAGAAACTAATACAATAACAAATACAATAGATATTAACGTAAATTAATAAATTCATCTTAAAAGGAGTGAAACTTAAATTGAATATGTAAATCAAGCTTGAAACGAACAAAAATCACTACAAACAAGAGTTTGGGTATGACCTCCTTCTCTCAGTGTAAAAGTATAAAACCTACTGCGTCATTGGCGCTTTACTGAAAACCAATTTTATGACAAATATTTTCTTTTCTACTTTATATTGAAAATAAACTTTAAAATTATAGTAACATTTTGAACTGATGAGCTTTCAGCAATTAATATCATTATACATCAAATATTCAGTTTAATTTATTAGCTCTTTTTAAAGTTGTTAAAGACGAATATAGTTTCACCACACACAAGTGTTTGGATACTACCTCTTTTCCTAACTGTAAATAAAAACCAAAAGCCTACCGCCTCATTGGCGCTTAACTGAAAACGAATTATATTACAAACATTTTCTTTTCCAGTTCTTACAGCATTGACAATAAAAATAAAATTACAGTGAAATAAGTTCTTGAACTGATGGATCTTACAACAATTAATATCATTATAGGCTACATCAAATATAACATTTGATGTTGTTTATACTTTCCAAGACTGTTCAAGACCCATATGGTTTTCCGCAAAACAACAAAGGCGGAGCAGGTTTTAGACTTTTACAGTTAAAGAAAGTAATCATACCCAAACTCTTGTTTGTGGTAATTTTGGTTCGTTTGAAGCTTGATTTGCATATTCAATTTACGTTTGGCTCATTTTGAGATATGTTTGAAAGTTTACATTAATATCTATTGTACGTTTGTTTGCATTGATTGTTTATTTAATTTCTGTTCGTTTTAAGTTTCATTTATACTTCAATAGCAAAATATTTTTTTTTCGTTTTAAGCTTCATTTTCATATTCAATCTAAGCATTACTCGCTTTAAGATTTATTTATTCATTTATATTATTACTTGTTGTATGTTTTTGCTATGATTGTTTATTTAATTCCTGTTCCTTTTGGGTTTCATTTATTCTTTAATAGTAATTTCTGGTCGTTTTGAGTTTGAATTTTAAAAGGTATTTGTGTCTGCTGAGCTTAAGCTTAAAATGGCCTTTACTTTTCTTTGAAAAACTTATTTTTCGGAAAGTTTTTTTTTTAATTAATTTCTGTTCGTTTTTGTTGACAAAAAATTTCAAGTTTTTAAAAGTTCCTTATTTCAAAATCAAACTTAAAAAAAAAAAAAATTCATCAAATTGGTTTGGGGAAAAAGGAGGTGGGGGACTAATTAAGCTTCGGTATCTTTTGACTCTTTAAAAGTAAACTAAAATTTTCCATTTTCAGTCAAATGAGCCCTCTCTGAAGTTTATACGAGTATCCCTTCTATAAGAACCATATATATCCCATGAGTATAACTTACAACGCCTGTCCCTAGGCCCTGGGGGGTTGCGTCGACCCTGGAGTTTTAATATATGATGGCTGAACTATTTTTAACAAAATGGTCACCTAAAATTTTTATCGGATGGGTTTGTCCCTCCAATACACCCAAAGGCGTGGAGGACGGGAGGGGCTAGTTGCCCTCCGATTTTTTTGTCACTCTGAGAAAATGAACTACAACTTTTAATTTCCATTCAAATGAACCCTCTCTGAAGATTATACGAGTAGCCCTTTCATAAGAAGCATATCCGGCCAAATGAAA
This sequence comes from Artemia sp. Qi Xiang Cuo, assembly GCF_049724085.1. Taxonomy (NCBI): domain Eukaryota; kingdom Metazoa; phylum Arthropoda; class Branchiopoda; order Anostraca; family Artemiidae; genus Artemia; species Artemia sp. Qi Xiang Cuo. Next base: position 27,500,251 of record NC_142797.1, on the reverse strand, counting down.
CAGCTTAAAAGGCTTGCCCCCTGGGTCCTGGGGGTTGTTTCTAAGTTACAGTTTTTGTATTCTAAGCAACATATCCTTGTAAAAGCATAGCTCTCTCAAAGCTCAGCTTGGGTTAGTCTGAGGAAAGTAGGATATGGAGAGGGGGGCTTTCCGCCCACTGGCCGCTATTAACTATAAATATGTGAGAGAGAGTTATCAATTGCCAATCATATGAGGCCTTTGAAGTTTATACGAGCATACCTTCCATTAGAACCATATATTCCCCCAGAGCAATACTTACAACGCCTGCCCGGGACCTGGGGGGTTGTGTTGACACAGGAGTTTCTTTCATCTGACCCATGAACTATTTTTAACGAAATGGCCATACGTAAAGGAGTTTTTTGTACTATGATCTTTGAACTATTTTGAACAAAATGGCTACCTGAAATTTTTTATCAGATGTATTTGGGGAAAAAGGGTTTGGGGGCTAGTTGCCCTCCGATCAATTTTGAATCTTAAAAAGGGCACTAGAACTCTCGATTTCCAAACGAATGAGCCCTCTTTAAATTTTATACGACGACCCCTTCTATATGAAGCGCCCCTGGGAAAAAAATAAATTGAGTGTGGGGGGAGGGTAGCTGCCCTCCAATCACTTTTGACTCTTAAAAGTGAATTACAACTTTCAATTTCCAATCAAATGAGCCCTCTAGGAAGTTTATACAAGCATCTCTTCCATAAAAAACCATATATGCCCCTAGAACATAACTTACAACGCCTAACCCTGGGCCCAGGGGGGCTGTGTCGACACTGGAGTTTTTTGTTATCAGAACTTTGAACTATTTCTAACAAAATATCAATCTCAAAATTTTCATCAGATGGGTTTGGAAAAAGAAGGCGTGGGGGGGCTATATGCCCCTCGATCTCTTTTGACTATTAAAAAGTGAGCTTGAACTTTCAATTTCCAATCAAATGAGCTCTCTCTGAAGTATATACGAGCATCCCTTTCATAAGGACCATATATGCCCCAGGGCATAACTTACAACGCCTGCCCCAGGCCCTGGGGAGTTGTGATGACACCTCAGTTTTTCTTATTTGACTTTTGAGCAATTTTTAACTTAATGGCTATCTCAAAATTTTTATTGGGTGCATTTGGAAAAAAAGGGGCGTGGGTGGGCTAGTTGCCCTCCAAACTCTTTTGACTCTAAAAACCAAACTAGAACTTTCCATTTCCAATCAAATGAGCCATCTCTGAGGTTTTTACGAGCATCTCTTCAATAAGAACCATAAAGTCCCCCAGGGCATAACTTACAATACCCACCCTCGGGTCCTGGGGGTCTGTGTTGACCCTGGAGTTTTTTTTTTATTGTTTGTGAACTACTTTTTAAAAAAAATCTATCTCAAAGTTCTTATCGGATGTTTTAGGAAAAAAGAACGTGGAGGGGCGGGACTAGGTTCTATTTAATCTCTTTTGGCCCTTAAAAGTGAACTAGAATTTACAATTCCCAATCAAATGATCCCTCTTTGAAATTTATACGAGCATCCCTTCCATAAGACCCATATATGCCCCCAGGGCATAACTTAGAATGCCTGCTCCCGAGACCTGGGGGGTCGTGTCAACACCGGAATTTTCGTTATATTATCTTTGAACTATTTTTACAAAATAGCTATCTTAAAATTTCTATTGGATGCATTTGTGAAAGAAGGTTTTTTTTTTTTTGGGGGGGGGGGGAGCTGGTTACCATCCAAAATCTTTTTACGCTTAAAAAGTGAACTAGAACTTTCAATTTCCAATCAAACGAGCCCTCTCTGAAGTTTATACGAGCATTCCTTCCATAAGAACCATATATGCCCCCAGGGCATAACTTATAATCCTTGCCCCTAAAGACTGTAGGGGGAGTGTCCTGCTCAAAAATATAATTTCCAGAACCTTCAACTATGTTGAACAAAATGGCTATATCAAAAAGTTGATTGGATGTGTTTGGGGAAATGGTGGGCGTAGAAGGGGTGTCAATTACCATATAATCACTTTCGACTATTAAAAAGCGAACTAGCCATTTAAATTTCCAATCGAATGAGCCCTTTCTGAAGTTTCTACGACAACGCTGTCTATACAAAACCTTTTATGCCCCCAGGGCATAACTTAAAACCCTTGCCCTGAGGTCTGTGGGGGGTTGTCATCCTCAAAGAGCTAATTTCCAGAACTTAGAACTATGTTGGATAAAATGGCTATCTCAAAATTTTGATTGGATGTGTTTGGGGATTAATTAAAAAAAGTTTTCTGAAAAATGAGTTTTTTAAAGAAAAGTAAAGAACTCCATTAAACAAAACATGAGCAAAAATGAAATAAAATAATCTACCAAGCATGAAACTACCATAAATCAGCATCGATAAATAAATGAAACCCAAAACGAACAGAACTTAAAACAAATATCCGAGTCAAAAACAAAACGAGCAGAAATTAACATAAGTTGGGCGCAAAACCCCAATGCCCTCCCAAGGCCAGAACAAAATTTGCACTTTACTGGGAGGAAGGGGGATTAGTTGCCCTCCAATCACTTTCAACTATTAAAAACGGCATCAGCCCTTTCTATTTTCAATTGAATGAGCCCTTTTCGAGGTTCCCACGACAGCTCCTTCAATACGAAGTGCCCTGGTCTTAACAACAACAACAACAAAAAATAATATATTATACCCACATCGATCTTTACTATAGAAATGTCAAGCCTTCCAGTCACTTTCGACTATTAAAAAGGGCACTAGGCCTTTCGATTTCCAATCGAATGAGCCCTTTTGGAAACGACAACGCTTTCTTTAAACACCTTATATGCCCCCAGGGCATAAATTACAACCATAAGGTCTGTTAGGGTGGTTGTCATCCTCTAAGACCGAATTTCCAGAACTTTCAACTACGTTAAACAAAATGCTATCTCAAAATTTTGATTGGATGTGTTTGGGGAAATGGTGGGCGTGAGAGGGGCGGTAGTCGCTCTCCAATCACTTTCAACTATTAAAAATGACCCTAGCCCTTTCAATTTCCAATCAAATGAGCACTTTTGAAGTTTCTACGACAAAAATTTCAATAAAAATCTTATATGCCCCCAGGGCATAACTTACAACCCTTGCCTTGAGTGCTGGGGGGGGGGGGTGTCATTCTCAAAGACCTAATTTCCAGAACTTTCTACTACGTTGAACAAAATGGCTATCTGAATATTTTGATTGGATGTGTTTGAAGGAATGGTGGGCGTGAGAGGGGGGTTAGTTACCCTTCAATCACTTTCGACTATTACAAAGGGCACTAGCCCTCTCAATTTCCAACTGAATAAGCCCCTTTTGAAGTTTTATGACTACTCTATCTATAGAACTTACAACCTTTGTCCTTGGGGCTCTGGGGGGTTTGTCATCCTTAAATACATAATTTCCAGAACTTTCAACTTCGTTGAACAAAATGCCTATCTCTAAACTTTGATTAAATGTTTTTGGGGAAATGGTGGGCGTAAGAGGGGGGTTAATTACTCTCCACCCACTTTCGACTATTAAAAAGGGCAATTTCAATTTCCAATCAAATGCACCCTTTTTGAAATTTCTATAACAACTTTCTATATAAACTTTATATGCCCCCAGGGAATAACTTACAACCCTTGCACTGAGGGCTCTGAGGGGGTTATCACCCTAAAAGACCTAATTTCAAGAACTTTCAACTACTTTGAACAAAATGGATATCTCAAAATTTATTGGATGTGTTTGGGAAAATGGTGGATGTGAGAGGGGCGTTAGTCACTCTCCAATCACTTTCAACAATTAAAAAAGGCACTAGCCCTTTCAATTTCCAATTGAATGAGCCCTTTTGAAGTTTCTACGACAACACTTTCAATAACAACTTTATATTCCCCCAGGGCATAACTTCCAACCCTTGTCCTGAGGGCTGTGGGGGGAGGGGTTGTCATCCTTAAAGATTTAATTTCCAAAACTTTCAACTACGTTGAACAAAATGGCTATCTTAAAATTTTATTGAATGTGTTTAGGGAAAAGGTTGGCATAAGAGGGGGGTTAGTTGCCTTCCACTCACTTTCGACTATTAAAAAGGTCACTAGCCTTTTGAATTTCAAATCGAATGAGCCCTTTTTCAAGTTTCTGCAATAGACTTTAATAAAAACCTTATATGCCCCCAGGGAATAACTTATAACCATTGCCCTGAAGACTGTGGGGGGAGTGTCCTGCTCAAAGGTATAATTTCCTGAACTTTGAATGCCGTGGGACAAAATGGCCATCTCAAAATTTTTATTTGATGTGTTTGGGGAAATGGTGGACGTGGAAGGGGTTTTAGTTGCCTTCCAATCACTTTAGCCTATTAAAAAGAGCACTAGCCATTTCAATTTCCAATCGAATGAGCCTTTTTTGAAGTTTCTACGACAACGCGTTCTATAAGAACCTTATATGGCCCCAGGGCATAACTTACAACCCTTACCCCAAGGGTTGTGGGGGAGTGTCCTCCTTAAAAACATATTTTCTATCTGGAAATCAACTACGCGGAACAAAATGGTTATCTCAAAATTTTGATTGGATGTATTTGGGGGAAAGATGGGCGTGGGAGGGGGCTAGTTGCCCTCCAATCACTTTCGACTATTAACAAGGGCACTAGCCCTTTGAATTTCCAATCGAATGAGCCTTTTTTGAAGTTTCTACGACAACGCCTTCTATAAATTCTTATATGCCCCCAGGGCATAACTTACAACCCTTGCCCCAAGGGTTGTGGGGGAGTTTACTCCTCAAAAACATATTTTCTATATGAAAATCAACTATGCTGAACAAAATAGTTATCTCAAAATTTTGATTGGATGTGTTTGGGGGAATGATGGATGTGTGGGGGGCTACTTGCGCTCCAATCACTTTTGTCTTTTAAAAAAGGTATCAGCCATATCAAGTTCCAATCGAATGAGCCTCTTTTGAATTTTTTATAACGACATTTTCTATAAAAACTTATATTGCTTCAGGGCATGGTTTACAACCTTGCTCTGAGGACTATGGGACAGTGTCCTCCTCACAAGAATTATTTCTATAATGTCCAACTACAAATCAACTACGCTGAACAAAATGGCTATATCAAAATTTTTTGTGGACGTGTTTGGGGAAGTGATGGGCGTGGGGGGGGGGGGCTAGTGGCCCTCCAATCACTTTCGACTATGAAAAAGGGCACTAGCCACTCCAATTTCCAATCGTAAGAGCCCTTTTCGAAGTTTCTACGACAAATTCTTTGATTCGATGTGCCCTGCTCTAAAGGAAACAAATAATAAATGATGCATTGTGCCAACATCGTTCTTATATGCCCTCAGGGCATAACTTAAAACCCTTGCCCCGAGGGTTGTGGGGGAGTGTCCTCCTCAAAAACATATTTCCTATCTGGAAATCAACTATGCTGAACAAAATGGCTATCTCAAAATTTTGATTGGATGTGTTTGGGGGAATGATGGGCGTGGGGGGGGGGGGCTAGTTGCCCTCCAATCACTTACGACTATGAAAAAGAGCAAAAGCCAATCCGATTTGCAATCGAATGAGCCCTTTTCGCAGTTTCTACGACAACTCCTTCAATACAAAATGCCTGGGTATGGAGAAAAAATAAATAATACATTGTGCCTACATCATTCTTTACTTAAGCAGCACTATCGCGCTGCCTACGAAAAGGTGGGCGTGAGAGAGATGTTAGTTGCCCTCCAATCCCTTTCGACTATCAAAAAGGGCACTAGCCCTTTAAATTTCCAATCAAATGAGCCGTTTTTGAAGTTTCTATGACAACACCTTCTATAAAAACCTTATATGCTGCCAGGCCATAACTTACAACCCTTGCCCTGAAGGCTGTGGGGGAGTGTCCTCCTCAAAAACATAATTTCCATGTGGAGATTCACTACGTCGAAGAAAATGGCTATCTCCAAATTATGATTAGATGTGCTTGGAAGAATGTTGGGCGTAGAAGGGGTGTTAGTTGCCTTCCAATCACTTTTGACTATTAAAAAGGGCACAAGCCACTCCAATTTCCAACCGAATGAGCCCTTTTTGAAGTTTCTACAACAACTTCTTTGATACAAAGTGCCCTGTTCTAAAGGAAAAAAAATATAATAAATAATACATTGTGCCAACATTGTTCTTATATGCCCCCTGGGCATAATAAACCCTTGCCTGGAGGGTTGTAGGGGAGTGTCCTCCTCAAAAACATATTTTCTATCTGGAAGTCAACTATGCTGAACAAAATGGCTATCTCGAAATTTTGATTGGATGTATTTGGGGGAATGATGGGCGTGGGGGGGCTAGTTGCCCTCCAATCACTTTTGATTACTAAAAAGGGCACTAGAACTCTCGATTTCCAATCGAATGAGCCCCCTTTGAAGTTTCTATTACGATCTATTCCATATGAAGTGTCGCTGTTTCAGTTTTGAAACAGCTTAGTTACTGAGAAGTATCATGAGATCTGCAATACTGTTAATTGACCAAATCTGTTTCATGCATTGCCTGTAGGAGTCAAGAGCTGATTTAATCGTGATATATTTGGTTAACGGGGGGTATTCACACACACCCCTTGCCAGTAAGTCCCTTTTGATGCTATTTCAAATGAACTGCTAATCCCCAATCCTCCCGAAGCGGAGTTATAATCGAGATTTATCACGGCTAATGTTAGGCAAAAATCGTTCGACGAGTTCAGAAAAGTTTTGAGCGGAAAACTAGATTCTATTATTGCTACGCAGACAGAATTAAATAATAAGCTTGACGTAATTACTTCTGAGATCGCGTCGCTGAGAACGGAGGCTGCCGGCCGAGATGTGAGGCTTAATAACTTTGAGAAAACTATCGACGAGTATGTCGACAAGTACCAGGCCCTGGAAAAACAGCTACTACTTATCGACGTGAAAGATCGCCGTCTGAACCTTATTGTGCATGGTTTACCGGCAGAAGAGCCTAACAAGAAAGTTGAAGATAGCGTCATTAAATTAGTTAGCGAAAAGCTGGGTGTAACTAGTGACATATCTATGACTAAGTGCTATCGGATTTCTTCACAGGCTGCAAACATCACAAATAGGCGCAGCAAGCAAAATAGCCGACGCAAGGAGTCCCCCGTATTTATTTCACTAAGCTCGGAGAGTGATGTCCAGTCGATCATGAACAATGTTAAAAAGCTAAAAGGTAGTGGGATTATAATCTCTACAGACCTGCCCCCTGCTCTCAACATGATTCGAAACTCCCTACTCTCGAAAGCACAAGAAATGAAAGAGTCGAAACATATCGTTTCATCCAGAGTGCGTCATAAGGGTATTAACTTATGGCTAGAAGTGAAAAAAAGTGATTCCTCTGACTGGGAAAAGATTAATTAGTTTGTTTGTAGTGTATACGCGGACCATTATTTGTTTTATTTGTTTAATGAAATACGTCCGCGATCGAGAGAGGAAACAAGTTCATTTTGTTGGTGTGTGTCATGATTGGGAAAATGACCACTAGTCAGTGTTGGTTTTTTTCTTTTCGTTGTTTTTTCTTTCTTATTGTGTTCAGTGCTCAATGCGACTTCGACTTGTTAAGTCTGCCATGCCAGATTATGCTTCATCGTCGCTATTCTTTTTTTCTATTTTCCATAGGCCTATAAATAATGTTATGTTTTTGCTTCGTGTGTTTTTTTAAGTTGAAGATCAGATATTTCACAAGACGTGCCGTACTCTTCCACATCAAGGTTTGGTTGATGATTTATTGCCGCATCACTACAGACTCCCACCAGACGGTTTGGTAAGTCAAAATGATTATGATTAATTCTACTGATGATGAGACATCGAGTAGGTTGAGAGATTTTGAGAGAGACCCATTAGATTTAATAAAAATTTCTGCAGATTGTGGTTTTTCGGATGATGAATATGATATTTCTATTAGATCCCTCCCTATTAACAAATATTTACTCCCTAATGAGATTAACGGACATGTTTCTCCTGGTAGTGTGAGGCTGGCGAGTTTAAACTGTTGCGGGTTGATGAGTAGTTTGGACCATTTATCTTCGTTCCTTCCATGCTGCCGAGTTGATGTATTAGCTGTATGTGAGACTTTCTTAAATGAGTCAACTAGTCACCTAGCGAATATTAACTGTTACAATTTTGTTTCTAAGACTAGGAATGACAGATCGAGAGGAGGCCTTGGTTTTTTTATTCATTATGATATTACTTACAGGATTGTTTCGGATTTTGATTCTATGTATGAAGAAATGTTGTTTGAATTTTTGGTTGTCGAGCTTGATTTTGGTAGTGAAAAAGTGTTGTGTTGTTTGTTTTACAGACCACCTAGCTCTTCGGTGCAACATTTCATAAGTAAGCTGGAAGCGTTTTCTTCGATCGCAATCGAGCGAAATCGGAAGATTATGTACATTGGGGATTTTAATATTGATATAAGTAATGCTGGTCATGATCTTTCATCTACACAATATTCGCCTTCAGCTGTTGATTTTCTGACACTTTTCTTTCGCTGGGGCTTCTCCCAGCTTGTCGTATTCCAACTCGAGTTGTAAGCTCGACAGCAACGGTAATCGACAATATTTTTCTGAATATGGAATTTGATTCGTGTCATGCTATTATCGATGACACGTCAGACCACTTTATGCTTTTGATGGAGATAAAAACTGGGCGACAAACGGCGACTCCGATCAAAACAACTAGAAGGCTTGATGCTACATCTGTTCAGCGGTTGAATGAACTGCTGCTTAAAATTGACCCCTCTCCGTGCTTAACTGCGAGGATGTAAATCAAGCTTCACAGTATTTTGTCAACGAATTTACCACAGCACTTAATGTGGCTTGTCCGATGTCTTCAACCCGTCTAAGACGTTACAACAGATCTAAAAAGCCTTGGGTTACACGAGGACTACTAAGGTCGATCCAATCAAAGAACAGGCTGTATAAAATATATCTATCGAATCCCAATGAAACAAATCAAGCCTTTTTTAAAGCTTACAGAAATTGCTTAACCAAGGCTCTCAGGTCTGCTAAACAGCTCTACTATTTGAAGGCATTCAATAGCGCGCATGGATCTCCTAAGAAGGTATGGACATTAATAAACGATTGTATCGGCAAAAAAAGGTTGAATTCTTTTCCGGACGAAATGATGCCCCCAGGTGGTGATACAGCTGTTAAAGGAAAACTTAACGTCGCCAACATGCTCAACACGCACTTCGCTAAAATAGGTGAAAAGACGTCGGAAGAGGCATCCCAAAAATCAACGCCAAATTCTGCTGATTTCAAAAGTTTTCTACCCTCTTCTACTGACCGATCCATATTCCTCACTCCAGTCTCGTCTGCTGAATTGATGCTTGTACTTCATCAACTCAAAAATGGACACTCAGAAGGAATCGACGGATCTTCTACGAACTTGCTTAAATCGATTATGCCTAGTATAGTAAATTGTCTTGTGCACATAATTAATCTTTGTTTCAAGAATGGTATCTTCCCTTCATGTATGAAGTCCGCCCGTGTCATTGCACTACACAAAGGGGGAGATATAAAAGATCCGTCCAACTATAGGCCCATATCTATTCTATCTGCTTTCGGAAAAATTATTGAACGTTGTTTGTACGTGAGGATTGTAAATTTTCTTGACAAGAATAGTTTTTTCAGTAAGTCCCAATTCGGGTTTCGAAAAGGACATTCTAAAGAGCATGCTATTTTGGCAGTAGCCCAGTTTATTCATGATGCCTTGGATAAGTGTGAAATTCCAGCTTCTATATTCGTGGATATACGGAAAGCGTTTGACACTATTTGTCACATGATTTTAAATGAAAAATTGTCTAATTGTGGTATACGTGGTCCGGCTAAATCGATAATATTGTCATATTTAAGCGATAGAGTCCAGTGTATTGATGGGGGCGAAGTTATATCAACGTCTTCGAACCAGTCAAATAAAGTTGGAGTGCCCCAAGGTTCAATTCTCGGCCCTCTGTTGTTTCTAATCTATGTTAATGATATTAGTAATTCAGTTGAGGACCTAGGGCTGACCGTTCTCTTCGCAGATGACACAGCCTGTAGTGTCTCTGCAATCGATGAAGATCGTGTCAAACATAATTTAAGTCTAGTATTCGATAGACTAGTAGCATGGTTTACGGCAAATAGGCTAGCTCTGAACACTTCAAAAACAAAGTTTATGGTATTTTCGCGTACGTCACGGGCACTTCCATGTCTGAAGTTGATTAAGTCATCTGTTTCAGGTATGGATATATCACGTGTTGAAATTATTCGTTACCTTGGTGTACTGGTTGACTCAAATTTGAGTTGGAAGCCGCATATAAATGGTATAAGTTTGAAGCTTGGAAGGAACGTGGGTATTATGCAACGTATGAAATTCATTTTGCTGCTCGAAGCTATGCGTTCTATTTATTTCGCTCTTGTTCATTCTTATCTAAATTACTGCCCACTTATTTACTTGAATACTTTCAGATCCCATTTAATTCCGCTTCAGAGGCAACAAAATAAGGCGCTTCGTATTTTAAAAAGTTATCTTCCTTCCCCAGCGTCTTTCCCCAGTAAGTCTTCTACAAAGAGTTTATATTGTTTATTGAATATTCTTCTTGTTGAACTTGCAGTTACTTTTAACTCGATATTATTCAAGGTTAATCATAATCTCCTGTCACTGCCCAGTTATTTCTTTTCTTTTGATTTGTTCCCAGTTGCTCTGCCATCTTCTCATCTAGCTCGCAGCATACGCAAACTACGCCAGCCGTTGATAATTTCAGAAAGGTCCCGGTTTTCTCTACGAAATAGTGTGGTTGCCAGGTGGAACCAATATGAATCTATTTTTGATTTTGATGTGTCGATTGGAATTTCAAAAAATTAAATAACAACATTCCTTTTGGACATTTATTAGTCAAATAATATTTTCATTATTTTTATATATATTTTTTTTTTTTTTTTTTTTTTTTATGTTATTATTTTTCGATCTATATCGGTTATTGATATCCTTCTTATTTTCCCATTGCTGGTTGAGTGTTGTTTATTTATTGTCGGGTGGGTGTCTGCCGTGATGTGGTGAGTAATTAACCTTACATTTATTGATTTATTTATATTTGTTTGTGAAGTCTACCATTTTGAATGAAAATCCGTATATTTCTTTATTGTTTTCTTTTTTTATCTGTGCAAAACGAGCTTGTCTCACTGCCAGATATCTGTATATATTTAGTGTCATTATGTAAGATTGAATAATAAATGAACCTGAACCTGAACCTGAATCTGGGAAAAAAAATAATAAATAAATAATAATAAAACATTGGAGCTGTATGGCCTTTACTATAGGCAACGCTATAGCGTTGCCTCTGATTTTGCTTTGTCTTCTAACCCCAAATTTTGTTGTGCACCGTTTTTGTTTGCAATTCAATGTGATTTTGCCATTTTTTGTTCTCTGCCTTTTTCTTTAACTGTCCAGAGTTATCTGACGTAATTGTGCATGTATTATAGATACTAAAACAATACAAGCACTCCTGGAAGAAAATGATGTAATTTATACTCTTGAAATGTACTCATAAATATAACACAGCTCATATCATTTTACCAGTTATCATTTAGCATTTGACCTATGAACATCTATTGATATTTAAGCCAGATTAAATTTAGAATAAATTACAGTGGATTGCAGTGAGCGTCAGTTTCACAATAAGTGAAATAATAAATTGATATTTACAGACTATTTTACCATTGGATATATTTGCTCACTCATATAAGGTACTCTATTATTCTACTATCTTTTAATTTGATTTAATAATCTGATTATAATTCAATTTTGCTAACAAGCAAGCACTACGCTTCCTTTGCTTATTGGTATGGTCTGGTTTTTATGATATGTACAGTGAATAATGAATAATGGACTTGCTTTTTGGCTGGTTTTAAATTTTTTGCAATTTAACCGTGATAATGGAGTGAATGAAAACGAAATACTGAAGTTTGGAAAGGAGTTTTTTCTGGACTTGCCAAGTGCAATCGAAGATACAAAAAACTCCTCTACGATGCAGCCGTACCTGGGACTGAGCTTCCGAGAAGACAGGGGTCGAAGGCTTTCAAAAGCCATCTGAAGGATATGTTAAGCATATTTGTGAAATGTGACAATGAAGACATAGACCTACCAATGTTTGTAATTCATTCTCCAAATGATGCACCTGTCATCCCTGCTTTGGTTTATTCGAGTTTGAACGTAAAATTGAATAGAATGGAACACTTCCTAAAGACTGTTTCAAGTAAGTTCAATCCGTATGATAATCACTTTCCACCACTGCCTGCCCATGCAACGCCGTCAACTGACTCTTACACCACTGTTCTTGTCTCTAAAGTGCTGCAAACAGTAAATGATCCGATAAAACGCAAAGAAGTGCTAGATAAAGTAAGCTGTCATGATGCAGTTACCAAGCTGAGTTTGCAAGGTGACAAATGGCTAATTAATGTTGAAAAATCTGCTGCTGAAGAATATAAAGACTCAATTTCAGTGATTATAGCAGAATCTCCATCCAAGGTGATCACTAAACAGTTTTTCAGGATAGTCAGAGGAATATCGAAGGAATTAGACCTCCCATTCTTTCAAGGATATACAGGTGTGGTGGAAGCTATGTGGCTTGGTGACACAGGCACGGTTAAACTTGAGTGTTGTGACTCCATGTCAAAAGCCAAGGCTATGCAAAATGGTGTTAGACTTGGATATGAATACTTATCAGTGAAAGAATATCTGTCGGCACCTCGGTGCTGTCTCAAATGTCATTCGCCAGACCAGAGAGTAGCTGATTTTACAAGTTTGGTTGCAAAGTGTGGACGCTGTTTGGGCCCTCATATTTCCACCAAGGATTCTCCCTGCCAGATTGATGCAAGATGTGCCAATTGTGGTGAAAATCATGCTTCTTTTAGTCTTAGATGCAAAGTGCTGAGAGGTATCATTGCCAAGAAGAAATGATTGTGCCTGTTTTGATTGTTTTGCTTAATATAAATGGTATTCGTTTAAAGGACCATATGATTGATGAATTGTGTGACCAGTTTGACATAGTATGCCTTCAAGAACACCTCCTGACTTCTACTAGTATTAACGTGTTAAAAAGAAATTGTAATCATTCCGTTTTTACAACTAATGCTGAGGTCACTTTTGGTAGACCTTCTGGAGGCCTTGCGTGCATTGTAAAACAATAACCTGAGTTTGCTCTCTCCTGTGTGTTTTCACAGTGCGGTTCATCCATTCATCCTTGCGGTTCGGTTTGGTAATACTGTGCTAATAAATGTATATTTCCTATGTAACAAAAAAACTATTTCCGCTTTAAACACGTATATGAAAGCCTCAGCAAATCTTAAGGCTATTCTTCCGTATGCTGTATCAACTGGTTATCATTTCATAGTCGCTGGTGACTTCAACACAGATATCACAAGTCAGCCAGTTTGATCCAATATAGTCCTTGATACTTTTTCTGCTTATAAAATAGTCAAAGTGTTGATTATTCATATATTCACCAATCTGGAGACTTGACTAATATTAACCATGTAGTTTCCTTGCCAATATTAACGTATTGACTGTTCTTGTTCATGAAGACAATCGTGATATTGACCACCTCCTGATTTCGTTCTCTGCTTCACTAGTCGTTTTCCATTCTACTAGCCCATTTACACAAAGTTCTAAGTGGTTTTACAGGAATAACTGGAGTAGAGCTAATTTTGCACTTTATATTTCTATGTTGTCTACGTTATTGGGTTCTATAAAAGTTCCTTACCATTTGCTTCAAGTTACTGGCCATTTCTCAAATTATAAGCAATCTCTAAATGAATATTATGATAAAATGATTTGGTGCTTAAAACAAGCAGAGGCGACTGCTATTCCTCTAGAAAAGATTAAAGTTAAAACTAGAAAACCAAAATGGGTTTTGGACCCAGAATTAAAAGTTGTAAAGAATAGAGCTAAGTTTTGGCTACGAATATGGGCGTCTTGCGGTCAGCCAAATTGAGGAGTTGTCTTTGATCTGAAGCAAAGTACCAAGCATGCATATAAAAAACGTCTACAACAGTCTAGGGTATCTGGTTTTGATTTTCCTGCATCGAGAAAGGAGTGGTCTCATTTTCTGAATTTGGATAAGCTTAGTAGTGGGTTTTCTGAAAGTCCTATAGCAGTTCATGCTTGGGTGTTGTATCATAATGATATTTTTGGCAAGGCAAACCAGAAAGTTGAAAAGCTTTTTAGTAATCTTCTTCAGTTGTGTTTGCCTAATCATATTTCTCAGGGTAATGTATTACCAGTTTCTACTGTTGATATTCGTCAAGCTATTAAGAACATGCAATCTAGCTCTGTTGATCAAGACGGAATTTCTTCTTATCATCTAAAAGTAGTTTGCCCAACTTTGATAGATCACCTTCAGCTACTGTTTCAGATGTGTTTATCTACTTCTATGGTTCCCAACAGTTTTCTCTGTGGCACAGTCACCTTAGTTTTGAAGCATAAAAAAACTTCATCAGAGTGTAGTTCTTATCAACCAATTACTGTTTTGGTGCAATCTTAGCAAACTTTTTGAATATGTTCTTCTCCCTTTCATTTCAGAAAATGTTAATCTTGGTGAAAACCAATTTGGCTTTCAAAAAAGGCTGGGATATCAGCACGCCCATTGTGTTCTAGCTTCCCTCCTGTTGCAATCTGTTAATAATAAATTCCCTCTTCATATCTGTGCTCTTGATCTTTTGAAAGCTTTCAATAGTATAGTCCATTCACATGCACTCTATTCACTTTTTTCCAATAATATTAACCTTTATATTGTTGTTTTGTTATGGTACTGGTATTCTAACTCTTTTATTTGGGTAAAATGTAATGGAGTAGTTTCTGATTCAAAGGTGTTTCTTCTGCGTGGGGTCTGTCAAGTTGGTGTGCTTTCTCCAACTATTTTTAAGTTATGTATTGCTCCTATCCTTTCATCTTTGCCTTCAACTTTCATTTCTGATGGAATTGATGTCTTGTATCTCGCTTGTGTGGCCAGTCAGTCGTTAAAGGCTCTCACATTGTGTCAGCTGGATCTCAGACCAGTTCAGACAGATTGGGCTTATGTTGAATGTTGATAAGTGCAAATATACTTCATTTAATTTGAGTGTGAGTCTCGTGTTTTTTTCTCTATTCCCTGTGTCTCTTCTTTTCTGTGGCTTGGTCTTCACATTACTAATAATCTCAAAACACTTTGGGCTCTGACAGTTTCCAATGCAAAAAAAAAAAAAATCAGATAGGATATTCAAAAATTGTTGCAAATAGAGGGAGGTACAATAGAAAAGCGCTTGGGAAACTATATCCATTTTGTGATCATTCATTTCTTTTTTTATCTGGTTTTCTTCCAATTCTGAAGCCTAAAGATCTGAAATCTATCCGGACTTATTATTTTAAATGTTCTGGGTACCTTTTGTGCCTCCCTCCATGGTTCCAGAACCAGCATCTAATATTGCAATTCGTCTGCCCTGATTTACAGGAAAAAGTGACTGTGCTTGCAGGAAAGATGTTGTTATCTGCAGGTCTTACTGTGTACCATAATTTAATCCATCTTATGTAAATAATTGTTAAGTGTGCAAGTTTTTTTTTTTTTTTTTTTTTTTTTTTTTTTTTTTTTTTTTGTTCTTGATGTACTCTACTTCTTTTTTGTTAATGGTGGGTAATAAATAAATTATTATTATATGATTTTTATTTTCAAAATTAAGGCTCTGAACAAGTTTTCTTAGACTTGTGACCTATCTAGATTGTTTTTTTTCAGGCCAGAAAAATTCTAGGGTGTCAATTTTCAAAAAGAAAAAATATGGAGCCATTTTCAGGAAAAAATGTATATATACATGAATTTATAAATATATAGGCAGCTGCTTGTTTAAAGATATGATATGTATTTATATATATATATATATGTAAAATACATATATATATATATATGTATATATATATATATATATATATATATATATATATATATATATATATATATATATACATGTACATGACAAGAAGCTAGATAATATCTTAGGCTAAAAAAGAAAATTTTCCATCTTGTCTAAGCATGGCATGACTAGTTTTTAAGGAACTGGTTTTGGAAAAACATGCTTGCTTACAAGATTTAAATTGAAAATCTTGCTAGACATTAAGTTCTAGAGTCTAGAACTCAAAGTCTAGCCAAGCACCTTGTCTACCATGTCTAGCTAAGCAACAAATTTTACTTGTGAATGGTTGTTGCCTAGACATTGAAGTCTGGCTAGACATGTGAACACTACTTTAGGAAAATGAAACTTTCAGGGATGGGTCTACAGACTAAAGTGTGTCCTGGGAAGGTATTTTGAAGTACCTACCTCCACCCCTTCTCTCTCTACAGGGCAGTGACCTTTGATGACCTTTAAAAATTTTTGTGTTATGAAAGTGAAACCTTGCAAAAAAGATCTTCTGCTTAAATGAAGTACAAGAAAACTGTTTTCAGCTTCACAACTTTGCTTAATCTCAGTTCATGAGGTTTCAAAGATCTGCAAATAATTTCCTAACTTTAGTAAAAAAAAACACTGATTTGGCGTTAAATTTTCCTCAAATCACAGGAATTGCATTTTCAGAACTAAACCAGAGAAAAAGAAACTGATAACTGAAAAATTAAGGAAAAAAGTTGTTTTGTCAAAATTTCAAAATTCAAAGATTTACCCTACCCTACTATAGTTAGAATTATATCCTGAATCCAAATTTAATATTCATTTGCATCAGAAATAAACTTTACCCCTACCCCTATATATACCAATTCAGAGTATATATTTGTAGATTAGGGGGGATGGGGGTAAATTTTCAGCTTAGCTCTATAGTCAGAATTGCATCTTTAAAACCTTATAAATTGGGATTGAGCAAAGTTGTGAAGCTGAAAACAATTTTATTGTATACTTCATTCAAGCAGAAGATCTATTTTGCAAGGTTTTGCTTTTATAACAGACACATTTTTACATTTTTAAAGGTTGCCAAAGGTCAGGACCCTCTAGAGGGAGAAGGAATAGAGGAAAATACTTTCCTGGGGCATACTTTAGCCTGTAGACCCATCCCTGAAAGTTTCATTTTCCTTACCTAACCCCTTTTGAAGATAGCCAAAAGTAGCTAAAGTAGAATTTTACCCAAAATAGATCTTCTGCCTAAATGAAGTAAAACAAAATTGTTTTCAGCTTCACAACTTTGCTCAATCCCAATTTATAAGGTTTTAAAGCTATGCAAATACCTTTCCTAAATTTTGAAAAAAAAGCATTGATATGGCTCAAAATTCTACTCAAGTAACATGAATTTTAGGAACTAAAGCCAGAGGAAAAGATACTGATAACTGAAAATTAAGGTAAAATGTTGTTTTGTCAAAATTTCAATAGGTATAGACCTGTCATGTAGGCAAATTTCAGGACCCTCTAGATAGAGAAGGAGTAGAGGTGTCCCTTCCTGGGACATACTTTGGTAAATATATACCAAATCATATTATTGAGTTAGGAATAAAGTGAATATACCATTTGATGCCTTTTTTATGCTGATTACAAATATAATAATAATTTCTATTGGAAATGAATTTTAGCCCCCACCCCTATATATGCCAATTCAGGGGGGTTCAAATAGGGGGGGGGGGGTAAATTTTAAAATTACCTCCCATTTACATTAGAAACAAAATTTGCCCCGCCCCCTAATGTAGAAATATATACCCTGAATTGGCATATATAGGGGGGGGGGGCTGAAATTCATTTCTGATAGAAATGATTATTATATTCATAATCAGCATAAAAAAAGGCATCAAATGGTGCATTCACTTTATTCCTAACTCAATAATATGATTTGGTATATATTTACCTATACTTTAGCCTGTGGCCACATCCCTGATAGTTCCATTTTCTTAACCTAACCCTTTTTCAAAGATAGCCAAAAGTAGCTAAAGTACAATTTTAAGTAAATATTTCCCAAATAATATTATTGAGTTACAACTAAAGTGAATATACCACTTGATGCCTTCTTTATGCTCTTAACAAATATAATAATCATTTTAGTCAGGAATAAATTTTAGCCCCCACCCCTATATATACCAATTCAGGGTATATATTTGCATATTAGGGGGTGGGGGTGGGGGGGGGTGGGGAAAGTTTAGGTAAAGTTCTACAAAATCATATTATTGAGTTAGGACAAAAGTGAATACACCATTCAATGCCTTTTTTATGCTGATTACAAATATAATAAGCATTTCTATCCAAAATGAATTTCAGCCCTCCCCCCTATATAAGCCAATTCAGGGTTAGGTTAGGCTAGGTATAGCCTATATAGGGGGGGGGGGGCTGAGGTCAATATAAACGAAATCATATTATTGAGTTAGGACTAAAGTGAATACACCATTCGATGCTTTTTTTTATGCTGATCACAAATATAATAAGCATTTCTATTGGAAATGAATTTCAGTCCCCCCCCCCCCTATATATGCCAATTCAGGGTTAGGTTAGGTTAGGCATAGCCTATATAGGGGGGGGGCGAGAAATTCATTTCTAATATAAATGCTTATTGTATTTTTAATCAGCATAAAAAAGGTATCAAATGGTGTATTCACTTTAGTCCTAACTCAATAATATGATTTCGTATATATTGACCGGGGCTGAAATTCATTTCCAATAGAAATGCTTATTATATACATAATCAGCATAAAAAAGGCATTGAAGGGTGTATTCACTTTAGTCCTAATTCAATAATATGATTTCATAGAACTTTACCTAAATTTAAACTTACCTCTCATTTACATCAGAAATAAAATTACCCCAACCCCCTAATGTGCAAATATATACCCTGAATTAGTATATATAGGCTAGGGGGGCTGAAATTCATTTCCAACAAAAATGATTATTATATTCGTAAAGAGCATAAAAAAGCGCATCAAGTGGTATATTCACTTTAAATAAATAAATAAATAAATGCATTTATTACCCATCAAATAAAAACAGATGGAGCACAACAAAAGACAAGAAAAAAACGCAAAAACACTAATTCTTCTGAAACAAACAAAAAAAAAAAAAAAAACCAAACACAACAACCAACAGCTTATGCCAACTACTGCTGGAGAATCATAGCCCAGGGATGGGACTTAAGTGTCAAATTATATCGAGTAATCTGCGCTAGGAGAGCTTCTTCAGGATTCATGATGCCGTACCGATGCGAAACATATCGATTGCTTGTCCATGGTGGTAAACGCAACAAAAACTTTGCATACTTGTAGTACACTGAACGCAATTTCAGTCTATCTGTAGCCGTAAATATACGCCAGAATGGGCTGAGGTACAAATAATGAGGCAAAACCATAGCATTGTACACCCGGGCCAGCAGACGACGGTCAAACTTCCGCTTATTTGCCACAATACGGCTATACGTAAATGAAACCCGCTTCTGAAAATGAGAAAGCAGTAACCGCCGCGTCTCTAGTATTGACCGTCCAATAGGAAGGCCCAGATATACAATGCCACCGGCGAGCCCAACAGTAGAAACACCAAGTGTGATGCTTCGACCAGCATCAGATTTCGAATTAAACAGCAGTACCTCAGACTTGTCGGCATTAAACTGAAGTCCAATCTGAGCATACTCTTGTTGTAGTCGAGTAAAATTATCTTCTAGTCCTTGCAGAAAGCAGCTCAGGTTCAGTACATCGTCCGCATAACCAATCAAAGATAAATCAACACCGCGCAGAATGTAAGTCATAAGTGACTTCGATTGCGGCTTTACGATACTGTTATTAAATGCTGTCGGTGACGAAATGGCACCTTGTCTTACCCCCTTCTTTACCGGGAGAAGGGGATTACCACGCAGAGAAACAGCAACATCATTCAACAGGCTAGTGTACTCACTCGCTGGTAAAGGAAGTTTAAGTTCCGCTTTTAGATTTTCATACATGTCAGCCAGTGGGGCTAGAGAGCAGGGATCAACACCGGCCAAACCCATATCCAGTATAATCTCCTCGTGGAGAAGCGAATCAAACGCGCGCCTTACATCATGAGTGGCTAAAGCCATGCTTTCACCGCGGTCTTCTGCGTCAACTAAAGCGGATACTAAAGCAGAAAGAGCATGGCCGCACCCGAGGCGAGACTGAAAACCGAACTGATGGGCCTGAACTGTACATTTAGTACGAAGCTCCTCAATACTCAGATTTTCAAATATTTTACAAAAAACAGTTGAAACCGTTATTGGGCGAAAAGACGAACAATCGGAAGGAGGTTTATTTTTCTTTGGGATAGGAGTCAGACATCCAATTGAAAAAGACTCGGGCACAATTCCCAAATTAAATATCATTTGGTAAAGGAGGACCAAATGCTCAATAAACATACCCCCACACAACGACAAATGTTGTGCAGAAATCCCATCATATCCTCTAGATTTTTTTTTCTTCAGTTTCCCAATTGCAGAAATAATCAGACTCTTTGTAATACTCGGTCCCGGACTAGATGCATGCTCAAAGAAATCTTGGAGTCTCGCTTTATAACTATTTTGAAGATGGGGATCCGGAGCAGAAAATTCTTTTTTATAATGCTCAATCCATGAAGAAAGTGGTATAAGAGACGGGGTTTGACTTGGCGCTTCTTTCACAAGACTAGACCACAGCTTATTAGGCCGCGACCGAACTTCTTCCGAACAAGACGAAATAATCGAATTCCGATGCAAAGAGAGCTGCTTTGCAAACTGACGTTTCGTATAGATGTATAGTTTTCTCAGCCACCCATCCCGCGGCTTATCTGCTTCAATCCAGACCGAGAGCCAAAATTTAGCAGAAAAGCAAGCATTGCGCAAGTTACTATTAGTTGACCAACCGGGCTCTTCGGTTCCAGGTTTTACTCGCCTAATGGGTACCGCCGATTTTTCTGCAAGGGATAGGGCATGAGTAAGTTCACTACAATATAGATTCAGCCGAATTCGAGAATCCCGCATATTCTGTTTTGAACTCCGCATTAATAGATCAAACGGTACGCGAATTTTCGCCAGAATATCATTACACGCATTCTGGAAGAGATCAGATGACGCCCTATCCCAATCACTAATATAAAACACAGATCGCTTTTTAGCAAACGGGATAAAAGAAGGACCGACATCATCAAACCGAGCACTAAAAAACAGAGGAAAATGATCTGACGTAAAACTAGAATCACTAACACCAACTTCCACAATAGTTACAGATCGCGTGTGACAAACATGGTCTAAATTAGATGTGCTACCCGAATTATGGACGTAAGTAAAACTCTTATTCTTCGGCGCAACCAAGTAATCATCATCAAACAGACCGAAGATAATACTTGGACGAACAGAATCACCAGAAGAATTAAGTGAGTCAGTTAGGTCACAATTGAAGTCACCAATCACGATGCAGCATAAGCCCTGCTCTTTTATTTTTCCCAAGCACTTAGATAAACGAGCGACACTAATGGCAAAAAGTCTCTCAGAACGGTCATCGCGATAGTTCGTGGGTAAGTATACATTCAGCACAACCACATTCTGGATTCTAACCGCTAAAAAGTCACTTGCTGAATCAAAGACAGAAGAAGTAAAACATGACTTCACGTAAGTCGCTAGACCACCACATGGCCGGCCATGAGACTGAGAGCGGCGCGCAGCAACCGAGAACACTTTGTGATTAGTTGATAGTTCCAAAAGGCTCAGGCTCAAAGTGTTTGCAAAATGTTCTTGAATACACACCATGTCACACTTCGATAAAAAGTCCTTCAAAAACACAGACCGACTTAACAGATTTCCATTTATATTCCACGAGGCAATCGCATAAGAGGCTAAGGGTCCTCGATTCATTTCTTCGCTGGGGTAGGTCTATTTGAAGGGCACCGAACACTGTAACATGTATGACCTCTTTTTTTACATGTGATACAGAACATATCGTTGTTGCACTTATTGTCCTTACTAGATACGTGGTCAGTGCCACCACAGCGGCCACAGATGGGAGATGCGGCGCAATCAGCCGCCACATGACCGAGTCCATGACAGGAGTAGCAACGTTTCGGTAGGAAATTAAATTCCTCGGCAGGCAGCTTCTCGTAGCCAACGCGGACGGAGTCCGCGAGAAAACGGTCTAGAGTCTTTCTGGATTCAAAGTACACCTTGAATACTTTCGAATGTTCGTATTTTCCTATTTCCACTGCTTTTACGGCATTTGGGACAATAGTTTCGACATCCGTGTGGGACATACTATTTGGGACTCGTTTTAGAACTCCGATGAACAAGCGCTCCTTCAGTGACGCTGTAACCGTGGGTGTCCTAGACCTCATATTTTCCATAATTTTCTCTGCAGTCGCCTTCGACTTGACGTAGAGCTTCCAGTCCTGTTTAGTCTTGCGAAGTTCGCTAATGTCGTCAGAATTTGGACATAAACTATCCACGAAACCCTTACGAGCAATTGGGTTGTCTAGAGTCTCTGGTAGGTCTTTCAGTACAACGGCATAGGATGGCTTAGTACTGACATGAGCATGACCATTATCGATAGAGACACTGTTGATAGAAACTTCAGTAGTTGCAGACATACTCGGAACAGCGTAGCTTTGGGCTGAGACGAAGTTCCGGAACTCTAGGCACAAGTTTAGTCGTAACTCAATAATATGATTTGGTAAATATTTACTAGCCTACCAAATTTTACCTTTTCTGTCTTTGAGGTGAGTTTTGCTTTTGATCAAATGGCACCAATTTCAATGTTTCTTTTTTTTTATCCTTTTATAAAACTATTAAATACTATTAAATTCCTTATTGATATAAGCCTAGAATTGGGGCTATTGAGAAGGGAATGTGTGAAGAAAACAATTCTTACCTCATAATATGCAGAAAAAATGTAATTAACCCATTTTG
This sequence comes from Artemia sp. Qi Xiang Cuo, assembly GCF_049724085.1. Lineage (NCBI taxonomy): Eukaryota > Metazoa > Arthropoda > Branchiopoda > Anostraca > Artemiidae > Artemia > Artemia sp. Qi Xiang Cuo. Next base: position 27,477,437 of record NC_142797.1, on the reverse strand, counting down.
GAGACCCTTCCACTATAATTTAAATTTTTGAGTGAGCTAGCTAATTATTTATTTGGCTATACTTTTCTTTTAATGCATAGGACATTTTGAACAAAGTTAGGCTTGGTCATACTTGGTTGTTGAGTTGAGGTCACCTCACGTTACAAGTGTCGTTTTTATTAAATTTAAAAATCGTATTATTTAACAAATAAAAAATCCTAATAAAAAATAAAACATTTAATAAATAAAATACTAATTTAAGGAGAAATAAGTTCCAAATAAAAGTATTTAATCGAACTGTATAACTCCGGCAACAAAATTTTAAAACAATGATGAAGTGTGGTCGTTAAGTCATATACATGTGATTCTTTTAAACATAATAATTTTCAATGCAGAGAAGTAAGTCTACTAATTAATCCAGTTAATTTTTAAATAGGTATGCTATAGTATTAATCTTGTCATAACTATGCTTATATCCTTACAGTACTTGCGTACTGCTAAAAATACCGATTTTTAAACGGTAGCGATTTTTCTTCGATAATCATTGTAAATGCAACTTTTTTTATTATACTAAAAGTATCATACATATCGAATGTTCTATTATTGGCCTTACTAATAAAGAAGCAAGCGCAATATTTATAATTGAAATAAACTACTCCTGATGATACTCCCTTTCTCCTAGTCTCATCTACCAAACCTATATGAAGGAAGGAGGGAGTTGACCAGGGAAATCTTTCAATTTGTTGTGTAATTTTTCATATTTTTCTACATATTCCAATTTGTCAATTTTTCTGGATGTCTACTCTCCAAAATAAATTTTGGCTATTGTGAGTGACTAAAATCAGAAGGAAAAATGGTCTTATTATTTATACTTAGACTTATATCCACTTCAAGATAAAATTTAAATGATTCATATTATAGTATACAATAACGTCGCTCAGGAACCTAAACTTTTATTGAAGGGAGCGGGGGCACCTACGCAAAAGCGGTGGGGGGTCAACATTTTCTTGTGTTTTTGTATATTGCTCCAATTTTGGTGCATTTTTCAAAATTTCGCCCCAACGGTCCCCTCCCCCAATAAAATAGACATGAGTGTCTTGTGTTGGGTGGGTGCGTGGGAGGGGGGGGGGACTTTTCAAAAAGACACGTTGCTGGAAACTCATTCAAATGTAAAAAAAAAAATTTTTTTATATTTTTTGGGGAAGCTTGTTCAGGCTCCTCTCTTTTCCTCGCATGATAGTGAAATCACAAATTTGGGGATAGCGAAATCACTGGGAGGCATCTCTATATCCAGTTTTCATTTGATTTTATTAATTAAAAAAAAACCCTCGAAACAAGATTTTCAAAGAAAAGTAAAGAACTATATTAAACGAAAAAAGATCAAAAATATAATCAAATAATCTACAAAGCGGAAAATTAGTGCAAATCAGCACCAATAAATAAAAGTTACCCAACCCGAACAGGAAGTAAAGATATAACCGCGTCAAACTCACCATGAGGAGAAATTAACCTGATCAGGACTCACAACTTCTGTTGCTTCTCAATTATATAACATAATTTGCACTTTAATTATAAAATTAAAAACGAATGTACATTTTAGTTTAATGTGCCTATTGTGATATTTTTTCTTTAAAAACTTTATATTTTTTTATTTAACAAATTAATAAAAGTGAACAAATTTAAAAAACAATTCATTAAAGTAAAATTATTTTCTTTCATTGAGAAGGCATAGGGGTTGTGAGCCCTACTCATGTTAACTTCCATTAGACCATGTCTAATGGAGGAAGACTGAGATTGCCAAAAATCATGGGTTTTGGTCATTCATATGGAGCCAAGCGAAAAGCAAGTCGTCCCTAGATGAGATGGGTAGAGGTTATAAGATTGGGGAGAAAGAGGAGCGTGTGGAGCTATGTTGACATTTGACGGCTGGGTACTACACTCATTTGTGAGTAGGAGTAGTATTGTCTTGAATATGCCGAGGGGGCTAAGACATTTGATCAGCAGCTGGCGAACTGCTCTGTGATTTTGTCTTATAGCTATAATGAACCAAACTCTCTGGGCTTTCTTTAGATTTGGTTCCCTGCTTTTACAAAGAGTTCGTCCTACATCTAATCAAGTCCAATTTGGTTTCCACATGTTTATTTTATGATGAAGAAACTTTTGACAGAAGAAACTAAAAGTCTTGCAAATTTGCGGCAGTGTGGGTTTGTGTTGTTAAACATTAGCGCTGAATCTTTCAATATAATAAGCTGAAATATTTGCTAACATCTTTGTGAAACACTTTCTTGTGTCAATCAATCACTTACGACTACCAAAGATGGAACTAGCCATTTAAATGTTCTGTAGACTGAGCCAGTTATGAAGTTTCTATGACAACACAGTCTATACAAAACCTAATATGACCCCAGGGCATAACTTACCACTCTTTCCCTGAGGGCGTCTGGGGGCGTGTCTTCATCAAAGACATAATTTCAAGGAACTTAAAACTACGTTTAATAAAATGGCAATCTCATAATTTTGATTTGATGCGCTTATGGAACCGGTGAGCGTGGGGGGGGGGTCGTTGTCCTCAAATCACTGTTGACTATTAAAAAGGGCACTAGCCCTTTGAATTTCCACCCAAATGAGCCTGTTTTTAAATTTCTACGACAACTCCTTCTGTAGCCAATTTAGCTGTCCCCAGGGTATAACGGCATACCCGGGCCGTGTGTTGTGTTGTGGTTTTTACTCCAATATATTCTTGTTTCTCGGATTACATAAACTCCGATTAAAAACATGTATACCTAAAATAGTGAGGGTAGGGGGGGGTGAGAAGGACGGTCGTGGAGGGGGGGGCGCTAGGGGCCATCCAATAAGTGTCTAATATTAAAAAATACGCTAGAACTCTCAAGTTCCAATAAAATGAGATCTCGTTGAAGTTTATAAGACGACCCCATCTATAAGAAGTGCCTCTGGGGGAAAAAAAATAATACATAAATAATAAAACATTGGAGCCGTATGGCCTTTACTATAGGCAATGCTACAGCGTTGCCTTTGAAAGTAATGCAGACATGGAGACCCGTAAACAGGTATTTGCTATCTAAATTGATCACAGAGCGTGTTTTTCCATTGAATTTGCGCTATTTAAACTGTTTTTTTTGGTGGTTTAGGGAAGGGAAAAGATACCTTGGGTCGTTTAGATTACGTATTTAATCTCTGGTCGACTGTGCCCCCCGCCCCCCTAATGTGCATATATACAGCCCATGTTTGTTTCTTATCTATTATATTTTCTTCCTATTTTATTTTATTTCATTAGCATTAACCTAACTTGACTTCTGTCGTTTGTTAGGTATAATGCACCAGTACCGTTTGTTTCCTATATATATATATATATATATATATATATATATATATATATATATATATATATAATATATATATATATATATATATACATATACATATACATATGTATATATATATATATATATATGTATATATATATTCTCTGTTGTTGTATTTCTATGTGTGTTATTTTCTAAAAGAATAATTGTTCGAATAATTTTCTTCCGTTAAGTAAGGCTCCCGGACGTGGGGCCGAAATATTCTGAGTATTTTTTAATTATGTGTTTAATTGTTGTTATTTCTTGTTTCACTGCTTTATTAAAATTAAAACCCATTTTTTTCTTACTTAATTTTTCGTAAATGGAAAAGCAGTATGGTCTAAGAAATTATCTATAGTTAATAAGTACCATAAAATGAACTAATTTTTTCAACTGACAGTAAAGAGCAAGTTTAACCTTAAAATGAACAGAAATGATTCCTTATATGAAGGGGTTGCCCTTCAATACCATGTTTTTCACGCTAAAGTTTTTAGCACTTAAAAAAAATTTCTATTCTAATTAAGC
>NC_142797.1:26799722-26927460 GCF_049724085.1 Artemia sp. Qi Xiang Cuo | reverse complement strand
GCATAACAGAGCGGAAAAGCATTTTCCCCTCTGCAGGAAAGAGAGGGGGAAACAGAAGCCCAGCAAAAGCATTTAGGGTATGTTTATGTTTGAATATTTGCCACATATGACAGCTCTATGACTAATAGCTAAAGCTTAAATACAGTTATTTGCATTAAAGGAAAAAGAGTATGTCATTACCACTTACAGTGAGTATTAAGTGCTTAACAATTAACGTATATCAATGTATGTTACAGATTAGTCATAAATTCCGTAAACTCCCCCCTCCCTACTTCCAAAAAATGGTGGTTCCTAAACACTCAAATTCTAGCTAATTCACTAATACATTTATTAATAATGAATTATATTAGAAATATGGGAGCCGGTGTTTATCCCTCCCCTCGAAAAATACCCCTCGTCCATACCTCCACTTCATGGTCTTAGAAACTTTGGAGGATGCTCATTCGATCAGAAATTGAAAGTTCTGGTCCTTCCTTATAATTCGGGAGTGACTGGAGCCAACTAGCTGCGTGAGTTATTTTTCGGGGGAATATTTTCTGGAGGGGGATATTTCCCGCAGGGGTATTTTCCAGGTGACAGCATAAATGTTTATCCAAGTTTACAAATAAAAATTCTGGGTCATAAACAGATACACAAAACAAGAATATCGCAAATTATTTGATATTGTAATGTTTAGTTAATCTGTAATGTTTTTGTATTAAGAATAGACTGTTATGCCTGTGAATTCCTAGAAATTAGTAGAATTGTAAATAGATATTTTATGACAACTCACTTGGCAGCCGAGCAAACCTCCAAATGCTAATACCCTTTTCTTCATTGCGGAATTAAAGAGGCCTTTCTTCCAAAAAACCGCTGCTGGAACTAGGAAAAAAAGACCAATGGCTCGACCCCACATTCTGTGTACATACTCCATCATCCATATGAATTTGAATTCTTCTAGAGTCATGCTTGAATTCTTCCTGAAAACAAAAGCAATCCTTCATATTTTTCTATAGAGAGGAATCGTAATGAAAGCATTGTCTGTGTGCTTGGTACATACTTGATATCATGTTGATTGTCGTTGAATTGCCGTTAACATTCTTGAGTGTTCTCAAGTTGTCGCTGTTCCGCGATTTTTATTTTCAAAGACACCACGATTGCTATGGTTGAATAACCAGATGTGATTACTGAGCATACCTGATATTGTTCACGAGCCAATATTTATAATTGCATTGTGGCAAAGGAAAGTTAGTGAAATCATTTTATAGAAAAAAACATATACTTATATTCTTCAGCATAATTATCACGACGAGGAACTATTGCGTATCCGGCAAGAAAACTCATAGCTCAACCGTAAGCACAATATGCCAATCACAATATATAAATTATAGGCAGTATGATCTTTCCTATCTCACCCATTAAAAAAACCCGGACCGAGGTGCGAATGCTCCAGAGAACGTAAAAACATAAGCGACATTAGATCTTTTCACGGTTAGACAAGTCAGATTTCTCTTGAACGCGAAACTTGGCTTCAACGTTGGAACACTAAATTTTGAAGAAACTAATTTTAAATTACTTTATTCCAATACATATATTAAAATCGGTAATTAGTAGTGCAATGTTGTTATTAGATGTTTTTAGAAATTACAAGTAGGCTTCGAAGTCTCGAGTTTGTTTCAAAGGCATTTTGAGAAAGTTTCTGCCAAAATACGTGTTCCAGGGTAATTGGACCGCTGATGGCAGATCTAATGAGAGGAGCTGTTTGCACGCGCTAATGCAAAAATAAGTGGGAGGAGCTGTTTGTTCGCACCGAGAATGAAGAGCCAGAAATTATCTGCGGTAAACATACTGCTATATCTTTATACTGTGATGCCAATGAAGGAAAAGAGCTTGGGTCACAACGATGACTTAGATACATTTACGAGCATTAACAGTAATCCCAATGAGAAACATTTCTGAGAGAGAGGACGAGGATCTAGTAAAGTGATACGTCTTCCAAAATTTTCCAAAATTTTATACTTTTAAACAAACTGTCTTACCACAGAAGAGGAGTTCTCCCCGCTGAGAATCACTTGCTAGCAGTTCAAAGCTTCAAATTAGTAATAATAAAAGCTTGAAAAGCTAATCAGAGACATAAACGCTCTATCGTTGCTTGTGCAAAGAGCAATAAGCCTTTTATGGGTTATTTAAATTGAATTCTATTGGAAATTGAAAGTTCTACTGCCCTTTTTAAAAGTTAAAAGTGAGTAGAGGAAATCCAGCCCTCTCCCTCGTCCTTTTTCTACCCTCTCCCCTGTAACCCCCAAAAACATCCTAGCGACATTTCTAGATAGCTACTTTGTCCAAAATGGTCGAATTAATATGCCTCTGGTGGCGACATGGCCCCCACAGAGCATGGAGCAAAGGCCGTACACAATACCAAGTTGTCAGTTAAACATTAATAAGGGAAAAGGGGGCTAGTGCAATATCTTGAGCAGCTAAGAGTATCGAATTAAAACTTTTAGGGAATTATAAGGGAGATGTTGAACTAAATCAAAAGACAATATGTGCATTCAGGCTGTCATGCAAGTGGCTAAGGGGATTAAGTTTGAGACTTTCGAGGAAGGTTGAACTAAACCAAAAGGCATTGAGTGCATCCAGGATGTACAAATTGTGTATATACGATATCTCATGGACGGCTCAGGGTGATGAGTTGAAACTTCCATGAAAAGTTGAACTAAATCTAAAGACACTGTGGGCATTCAGACTGTCAAAATGACCAAAATAGGAAAAAACACCCATAATATTAACGAATACAATCTAACACTAAAACTTAATAAAAAAAAACTTTCTGAAAAAAATTTTCAAAGAAAAGTAAATTGCCGTATGAAAACCAAAGACAACAGAAATAAGGTCCTGTAATAATTCAATATTAAAGCGACCAGAAATCATAGGCAGCGCAATAGTACTGTCTAAGTAAAGAACAGTATATATATATATATATATATATATATATATATATATATATATATATATATATATATATATATATATATATATATATATATATATATATATATATATATATATATATATATATATATATATATATATATATATATATATATATATATATATATATATATATATATATATATATATATATATATATATATATATATATATATATATATATATATATATATATATTCATATTTTTTTTATCCAGGGCAAACTTCGAAAAGGGCTCATTCGATGTGTCCCTCCAAAAGTGCCTATTTTAATCGCCAAAAGTGATTGGAGGGCAACAAGCCCCCCCCCCCCCACGTCCATCCCATCATTCTCCCAAATACATCCAATAAAATATTGAGACAGCCATTTTGTTCCGCATAGTTGAAAGGTCCAGCAATTATGTCTTTGAGGATGAAAACCGCCCCCACCCAAGTCCTCAGGGCAAAGGTTGTAAGCTATATCCGGGGGGAATATAAGGTTTTCCCGGAAAGGATGGTCGTATTAACTTCGAAGGGGGCTCATTATATTTGAAATAATAAGTTTTATAGCCCTTTTTAAGAGTAAGAGTGATGAAAGGAAAACTAGCTCCCCCCTCCTCACGTCCTATTTTCCCCCAATGCATCCGAGAGAAACCTTTTGGATAGCCATTTGTTAAAAAACAGTCCAAAGATCACATAACAAGGCCTTTAGGGTTGATAAAGCCCCCCAGAGTCTGAGGGTTAGGGTTGTAAGTTATGTCCCGGGGCATATAAGGTCTTTATGGAAGGGCAGGTTTTGTGAACTTTAGAGGAGGCTCATTTGATTGGAAATTTAAAGTTCTAGTTCCCTTTGAAGAGTCAAAAGTGAAAAAGGGCAACTAGCCTCCCCCCGTCCCTGACACCCTCTTTTTTCTAAACCCAACCAGTCGAAATTAGGAGGTGGCCATTTGTTCACAATAGTCCAGAGAGCATACAAAAATGCCTTCAGGGTGGGCACAACCCCCCAGAGCCCAGGGGCAAAGGTTTGACGTTATGCCCGGGGAATATTAGGTTTTCATGAAACGGATGGTCGCATAAACTTCTGATCGTATGGGGCTCATTTGATTTAAAGTTGGAAGTATTAGTGCCCTTTTTAAGAGTCAAAACTGAATGGAGGGCAATCAAACCCTCCCCCCCCAAGCCTCTCATTCCCGAAAACAAATCCGATCAAAATTTTAAAAGAGCTATTTTGTTCAACATTGTTGAAAGATCCAGTAATTATGTCTTTGGGGATGTCAACCTCCCCATAGTCCTCAGGGCAAGGGTTGTAATTTAGGCAATTCGTTAATTGTTTACACATAGTTTACGTAATTGAAAAAGATGTGCATGTACATTATCGAAAGAGCGTATCTCAAGAATTGATTTGGGTATTAAGTTGGAACTTTCAAAGAATGTTAAAAGGGGAACATCATCTGACCAAAAAGAAATATGTGGACGCCATTACTAATACTACAATCACTGCTACATTTACTACTACTTCTATTGCAACTAATTGTAAAGGCAATATGTTAATACTACTGCTACTAGTACCACCACTATTACTATTAATACTACTACTAGTTATATAAATACTACTACTGCGACTAGCATCAAAACTATGTCTAAGGGTATGAAGCTGAAATTTTCAAGGAATTGGGGAGGGGGAGTTGTCAAAAGGGCGTAATAACATATCTTAGGGACAGTTTGGCGTCTGAAGTTGAAACTAACAGGGCCTGTTGTGGGAGAAGCTGAAATAACCAAAAGAAAATCTTTGCATCCTAATGCTACTGCTTCTACTCATACTACTGCTACTGCTACTATTATTAATACTTCAACTACTACTATTACTGCCACTAAAGTTAAGACTACAACAATAAATTCTACTGCTACTGCTACTACCGCTGCTACTAAAACCAAGGGTATTAAGGTGAAAAATTTTGGAAATATTGAAACTGTATGGAACTAATCGAATCAAAATATTCCCACACAGGTTGTCAAGTGGACGTAATTTGCACTTTGCTGAAAAAAGAAACAACAACAAATGACCGTGGATTGTAAGTTTAATATATATATATATATACTAACATTCATTCCTTATAATTTTAACATTCTTTTATTCACTAAGGTCAAAAAGTGAAAACAATTAAAATGTATTTGTTTTCAGTAAAGTGCAAGTTATGTTCTGGTCAAACAGTTCGTGGTAACGAACTGCAAGTAAGGAGAGATGCGGCCCAATAGTACCGAAACAATAGACAAATAGACACAGAAACAAAATCGCTAAGTAACAATAGATACATAAAAAAATCGAATTTTGATGCTTATTCAAAATAGGCTATGTAAAATACATCAAATTTAATGGTGCTCATAAAAAGTTATGACCCTCAGAAAATTTGGCAATTTTTTGAAAAAGGGAAGAATCTCCTCCAAAACGTCAAGTGATGTTAATGAAAATCACACCGTCAGATTCAGCATATCAGAAAACCCTACTGTAGAGGTCTCAAGCTCCTATGTACAAAAATGTGAAATTTTGCATTTTTGCCAGAAGAAAGATCACGGATGCGTGTTTATTTGTTTGGTTTTTTTTCCAAAGATGATTATATCGAACCAGTGATTATAGAAGACAGGAGAGGGCTCATTTGATCGGAAATCAAAAGTTCTAGTGCCCTTTTTTAGTAACCAAAAGTATTGGAGGGTAGCCACCCACACCCCCACCCCTCCCACGCTCATTTTTTCCCAAAGTCACCCGATCAAAATTTTGAGATAACCATTATTTCTCAGCACAGTCGAAAAACCAAATAACTATGTCTTTGAGGATGACTTAACCCCAACACTCCTCGGGGAAAGGGCTGCAAGTTATGAACTTTGCTCATTGTTTACATAAAGTATTGGATATTGGGAAGCAAACACACGTTTTCAGCTGGGAGATTTATGGTACAAGGGAGGGGGGGTTACGTGGGAGTATTTTTCAATGAGCAATTTTTCATTGGTGAAGGGAATTTCCCATGGAGGGGGAGCGAGATTTCCCAGCACTATTTTAAAAAAAACTGTCAGAAATTAAACAAAAAAACAAGTTTTTTAACTGAAAGTAAGGAGCAAAATTAAAACTCAAAACGAAAAGAAATTATTACGTATATGAGGGGGGTTACCCCCTCGTCAATACCTTGCTCTTTACGCTAAAGTTTTTTTTATACTTTTAAAAGTTTTTTATTCTAATTAAACGGCCTTTGTGATTCAGGAGTCATTCTTAAAGGTTTGGGACAAAATTCGAACTTTAACGTAAAGACCGAGGTATTGGCGAGGGGCGACCCCCTCATATACGTAATAATTTCTGTTCGTTTTGAGTTTTGATGTAGCTCCTTACTTTCAGTTGAAAAAAAACTTGTTTTTTATCTAATCTTGAGAAGGCATAGGGGCTGTCACCCTTGCTCATGTTAATTTTTCCTTGTTTTGAATTTGACTCGGTTATTTTTTGAAATTTCTGTTCGTTTTGGATTTCATTTATTTATTGATCGTGATTTGTGGTGGTTATTTCTGCTCATTTATGGTTTAATCGACCTCTTTATTTTTTATTTAATAAACTGGTTTTGTGATAAAAAGTTTTTAAAATTAATCACTATCAATAAGGAAATGAAATCCAAAACAAACAAAAATGAAAATGAAAATAACCATATTAAACATAAATATAACATATACTGATATAGGCTACATAAAGAAATAAATTATAAAACGAATAAAATTAAAATTAAAAATCCGTGAAACCTAAATCACAGGGCAGAGTATTCAGTTGAATAGTATTAAGTTGAATCTTCCAGGAAATTTTGACGAGGATAATGAACCAAATCAGAAGACCCTATGGGCATCCAGGTTGGCAATATGATATATCAACAATATCTTTGAAATGGCAAAGGGTATTAAGTTGAGACTCTCAGGAAATGTTGAGGGGGATATTGAATTTAGTCAAAAGACACTACGGGCATCCAGGATGTAAAAAGGGTGTACCTGCAATACCTCGGAAATAACATTATGCATCAAGTCGAGACTTTCAGGGAATGTTGTAGCAATATTGAATTAACCCAAAAGACACTATGTCAACCCAGGATGTAAAAAGGGCGTATGTGCAACAACTCAGGAGCAGATAAGGGATTAAGTTGAAACTTTCAGAGAATGTTGAACTAAATCTGCGGTTCGTAGACACTATTTTCTTAGAGGTTATCAAAATGATCGTAATATGAAAAAATATTCATAATAGTAACCAACAATAAAAATTTGGCAGTAAAAAACGAACTTAAATTAATTTAAAAAAGAAACTTTTCCAAAAAAGAAATTTTCAAAGAAAAGTAAAGAGCCACATGAAACCTAAGACAAGCGACCAAAAAACCTAACGACCAAAAATTACTACCAATGGATAAATGAAACCCAAAACGAACAGAAATTGTAATAAACATTCATATCAAACATAAAGATAACGCTTACTGACATAGATAAATAAAATAAGATCAATAAAATAAATAAATTCTAAAACGAGTAAAAATTAGGATCAGTAATCAAATCAAAGGTAAAAGGGACAAAAATTAGCTGCACAACGCTCCCTTCAAGCTGCTCTCCCTTCCTTCCTAAACCTTCTAAAGGCTATTGCATCATTTGCACTTTACTCAACACCAAATATATTTTTAACTTTTCTTTTATAAATGTAACATTGAAAAATAAAAAATACTGTAAATAAAATCTTTATTTTAAATAAAAGTATACAATTAATGGATACTAAACATGCAGTATATTGTCACTGGTTCTACAGTCGTCTTCAGTCGTCTTAAATATTATGATAATTCCTTCTTTTTTGACAAATTAAAATATTGTTCAAAACGCATTTAGTTTTTAATAACACGCAGATGTTTTAGTAATTCTGTTGTAGGAATTTCTACAAGTTGGACTTGATTGTCTATTCTAATTTGTACTATATTATTCATTTGATTTTAACTTAAAATAAACCGAATACAATCATATCATGAGAACAAACTGCGAACAATTAAAACGACCTCTTACCAAGGACAAACATTTGGAAAAATAGAACAAGTTAATGAAGATTTTTTTTCATTCCTATTTAACCTAAAAATTGCACATTAGTACTCTTACTACTATTGATTGGCAGACGACCCCCACAGGCCATCCAACAGGCCATTGGATCTCCACACTCCTAACGAGAACTAATCTCACTTTGTTAGGGATTTAAGAAGTTTAATATCGTAGTGTTAAGCTTTTGGTGACTCCACCATTTCTTTACTTTACGGATATTTACTTTACGGAAATTAAATACGCGATATATTTTACAATTGGTTAGGAAAAAGCTATAAAGAATCAACAAACCATGAAGAATTTTACGTCCGTAAACTCCATAATGAGTTCCCAAGTGGTTCCCAATATGGAGTACCTTTAGGAGTCCGTATGAAATAAAAGGATCACTTTGAAAAATAAACATAAAGACAATAAAAAATAACAGAGTTTAATTGTAAGAAATATGGTAGCTTGAAACTCTTTGTACTTTTTTACTACTACTACTAATAACTCACAGTAGAAATAAGCCGCCTGAGGCCAACATAGTTTGCGCCGACTCCTCCATTCCAGTGAATTCAGAGCTTCCCACTTTACACCCTCCCAAGAAGTTCAGATTTCATTCAAATCTTTTCTTATGATCTCATCCCAACCCATTCGGAGAGGACCTGCTTTTGTTTGGCCCTAAATGGTCGGCCGAAAAGAACAATCTTTGGCAATCTCCAACTCTTCATCCGCAGAACATGCCCTAGGTATTTTAACCTTTCTCTCATTATAGCCCTAGAAAACGGAATAGAACCACATATTTCGCCCAGCTTACTGTTTGAAACACGGTGAGTCAGACGGGTGCGTAAAACAATCCGTTGGAAAATAATTAAAAATCCTTTTTCGTCTTGAAATGCACCCAGATTTCAGAAACATTATTGACCTCTACCATCACTGTAGCATCCAACATTCTTCTCTTGTTTCGCAGACATATCTTGCTATTCTTCCAAACTTTTTCAACTAGGAAAAAAACACACTGAGCATTGGCTATTCTACTTTTAAAATCTTCCCTGGATCCATAATCTTTACTAAGAATACTATCAAGGTAAGTTAACCTATCCACTTGATCGGTCTTCTCGTCACTCAACATCGTCTTTTCACCTTCCTTTATTCCCGTCGAAGCGACTTAGTCTCCTTAATACTAATTTTCAAACCTAATTTTGTGCCCCCTGAACTCTCAAAGCCTACAAAAAATCATTCATTTCGATGACATTTTTATCTAGTACACTCAAGTCTTCAGCATAATATAAATCAACGAGATTTTTACTTTCCCATGTGATTCCATGTTCTCCCACGACAAAAAGCAGAAAAGAGGGATTTTTGGTTTCCCTTTCTAGCACATGCTTAAGGAACAATGGGATTGGTTCCAAAAAAATATGACACACCTCACGTCACAAAAACACATAAATGAAGTTAAGTGCACATTTTAACACAATTGGTAGCAGGACAGTAATCTCTCTTTGTCTCTTGCATACTACAATAATGACAGTTAAAATACAGCTCATATGCAGTATTATCTATTATAGGCTGAATAGTTTAGACAGGTGTACAATATAGGCTGGATAGGATGAATAGATGTACAAAAATACATGAATGAAGCTATAGCACAATTTTTAACACAGAAGCACGGGATAGTAATCTCTTTTTCTTTTGGATACTACTATCGATGATAGTTAAAACACAGCTCATATGCTGTAACAAATATCACAGGCCGAAGAGGCTAAACATGTGAACAAAATAAGCTGAAAAGGCGTACAAAAATGCATGAATGGAGTTAAAGCACACATTTTAACACAAAAGTACAAGACAGTAATCTCTCTTTTTCTCTTGGATACTAATATCAATTACATTTAAAGTACAGCTCACGTGCTGTAACAACTATCATAAGTTGAAAAGGGTTGAATAGGCAGAAAAAGAGATAACGAAAAATGTTTCTAACAGTTTTAATTAAATTATATTGCTCTTAACTCGCATTTTGCTCTTCTAAGCTTGCGCAATGTTTGGCAGTACCGATCCGGGTTGATTGTTGCACCACAATGGAGAAAGTCAATAAGCAGCACACCTAGCCTATCCCAAAAAACAGTAGCCATTATCTTCCTCGCTGACAAGTTTTTCAATTTTTTTTTTGTTTTTTGGGGGGAACTCGTGTGCCCCCATTCCATGGACTGCAATTTTGTTTCGCAATTGACGTGCTTAACCCATGTTTTGTCACCCGTTACGACTCGATCCAGTAAAGAATCACCATGTGTGTGGTAGGCGTCAAGACATGTTAAGGCTGCTCCCATTAGCTGACGTTTATGGAGGTCTGTAAGCATTTTTGGCACCCGTCTTGCACAAAATTTATGGTAGCCAGGCTTGAAAGTCACAATTTCAAACAACAAAGTCCGTGAAACTTGTGGGAATCAAAGCGAAAGCTCCGTTATTGTGAAGCGACGGTTTTCATGAATCTTCTCATCAATTTTGGCGAGAAGATTGTCTGTCATAATGCTCGGGCGTCCACCCCTTTCTTCATCATGCATGTCGGTTCGGCTGTTTTTAAACTGGGTACACAATTTTCACACTGAACTTTCATTCATTACGTCGTTGCCATACACTTCGCACAGTTGCCAATAAATTTCTATCGGTTTTGCGTTTTTTGCTAACAAAAACCGTATTACGAACCGCACTTCACAACTGGCGGGATTTGAAGTTGCAGCGCACATTTTAAATTGGTATATTGGGCAAACGGGCAGCGCAGAGATTTTCTCCTTCTCACGGCTGGATGCCGAGTAAAGCTAAGAGCACGCGCACACAAGCACATACGTGATCGCTGCGCGCCTAGCGGCGTCAGACGGAAACGTCAGACGGATTTTTAACAACATACACCCTTTTAAAATAAATCTGGACACAAATAGTAGTGTTTAATTTAGTTTCGTACCTCCTCTAGTTGACCTGAAATGGACAACTTGATATCATTCGCAAAAAAAAATCTGTTTACTTTCTTTGATAGCTTGGATACACATACGCTATTTCAATCTGGTTAAATTTGACCAAAGCAGAAGTAGAGCAGAAGTAGCCCCAAAAGTTTGAACATAATACCCTCAGTCTTTCTTGGAATACTGCTGAGATACCTTATTGGGAATGAGCATTAACACAGTGCATTTTGATTTAATCTTAAGGCAAGATTTAGTTTTTAAACACAATGGGCAAATGGGAGGGTGGGCGTGTGGGAGGGGGATTAGTTGCCGTTCAATCACTTTCGACTATTAAAAAGGGCATCATCCCTTTCTGTTTTAAATCGAATGAGCCCCTTTCGAAGTTCCTACGACAACTCCTTCGATACGAAGTGCCCGACTATTAAAACGGCACTTTCGACTATTAAAAAGGCACTATACCTTTCAATTTGCAATCGAATCAGCCCTTTTTGAGTTTCTACGATAACGCTTTCTATAACACCTTGTATGCCCCCAGGGCATAAATTACAACTCTTACCCTAAGGGCTGTGAGGGGGGTTGTCATCCTCAAAGACCTAATTTCCAGAACTTTCAACTACGTTAAACAAAATAGCTATCTCAAAATTTCGATTGGACGTGTTTGGCAAAATGGTGGGCGTGAGAGGGGCGTTAGTTGCTCTCCAATCACTTTCAACTATTAAAAAACGTACTAGCCCTTTCAATTTCCAATCGAATGAGCCCTTTTGAAGTTTAAACGACAACGCTTTCAATAAAACCTTATATGCTCCCAGGTCATAACTTACAATCCTTGACGTGATGGCTGGTGGGGGGGGGTGTCATCCTCAAAGACCTAATTTCCAAAACTTTCAACTACGTTGAACAAAATGGCTATCGCAGAATTTTGATTGGATGTGTTTGGCGAAATCGTGGGCATGAGAGAGGGGCTAGTTACCCTCCAATCCCCTTTGACTATTAAAAAGGGCACTAGCCCTCTCAATTTCCAATTGAATGAGCCTCTTTTGAAGTTTTTACGACAACGCTATCTATAAAAACCTTATATTTCCCCCGGGTATAACTTACAACCTTTGCCCTGGGGCCTCTGGGGGGTTTAGCATCATCAAATACATAATTTCCAGAACTTTCAACTACGTTGAACAAAACGGCTATCTCTAAACTTCGACTGAATGTGTTTGGGGAAATGATGGGCGTGAGAGGAGGGTTAATTACTCTCCATCCACTTTCGACTATTAAAAAGGGCACTAGCCCTTTCAACTTACAATCAATTGAGCCCTTTTTGGAATTTCTACAACAACTCTCTATATAAACCTTATATGCCCCCAGGACATAACTTACAACCTTTGCACTGAGGGGGTTATCATCCTAAAAGACCTAATTTCCAGAACCTTCAACTGCGTGGAACAAAATGACTATCTCAAAATTTTGATTGGATGTGTTTGGAGAAATGGTGGGCGTGGAAGGGGTGTTAGTTGCCTTCCAATCACTTTCGACTATTAAAAAGGGCACTAGCCATTTCAATTTCCAATCCAATGAGCCCTTTTTGAAGTTTCTACGACAACACGTTCTATATAAACCTTAGATGTCCCCAGGGCATAACTTACAACCCTTGCCCTGAGGGCAGTGGGGGAGTGTCCTCCTGAAAAACATAATTTCTATCTGGTTAACAACTACGCTGAAAAAAATGGCTATCTAAAATTTTGATTGGATGTGGTTGGGGAAAAGGTGGGCGTGAGAGGGGGATTAGTTGCCCTTAAATCCCTTTCGACTTTTAAAAACGGGTACTAGACCTTTGAATTTCAAATCGAATGTGCCTTTTTGGAAGTTTCTACGACATATACTTCAAAAAGAACTTATTTGCCCCCAGGGCATAACTTATAACCCTTGCCCTGAAGACTGTGGGGGGGGGGGAGTGTCCTGCTCAAAGGTATAATTGCCTGAACTTTAAACTGCTTGGAACAAAATGGCTATCTCAAAATTTGGATTGGATATGTTTTGGGAAATGGTGGGCGTGAAAGGGGTGTAAGTTGCCTTCCAATCCCTTTCGCCTATTAAAAAGGGCACTACCCATTTCAATTTTCAATCGAATGAGCCCTTTTTGAATTTATTACGACAACGCGCTCATTAAAGACCTTATATGCTCCCAGGGCATAACTTACAATCCTTGCCCTGAGGGCTGTGGGGGAGGGGGGGGGGTGTTGTCATCATCAAAGACCTAATTTCCAGAACTTAAAACTACGTTGAATAAAATGGATATCTGAAAATTTTGATTGCGTAGGTTTGGGGAAAAGGTGGACGCGAGAGGGGGGTTAGTTGCCCTCAAATCTCTTTCAGGTATTAAAAAGAGGACTAGCCCTTTTAATTTCTAATCTAATAAACACTTTTTGAAGTTTCTACGACAACGCCTTCTATAAAAACCTGATATGCCCCCAGGGCATAACTTAGAGCCCTTGCCCTGAAGGCTGCAGGAGAGTTTCTTCCCGAAACGTATATTGTCTATGTGGAAATCAACTCCGCTGAACCACATTGCCATATCAAGCTTTGGATTAGGTTTATTTGGGAAAATGGTTGGCGTGGAAAGGGTTTTAATTTCTTTACGATCACTATCGACAATTAAAAAAGGCACAAGCCACTCCAGTTTCCAATTGAATGAGCCCTTTTTGAAGTTTCTACGACAACTTCTTCGATACGAAGTGCTCTGCTCTAAAGAAAAAAATAATAAATAATACATTGTGCCAACATCGTTCTTATATACCCTCAGGGCATAACTTAAAACCCTTGCCCCGAGGGTTGTGGGAGAGTGTCCTCCTCAAAAACATATATTCTATCTGGAAATCAACACCGCTGAACAAAATGGCTATCTCCAAATTTTGATTGGATGTGTTTGGGGAAATGAATTGCCGTGGGGGGGGGGGGGAGCTAGTTGCCTTCCAATCGCTTTCGAATATTAAAAAGGGCACTAGCCACTCCAATTTCCAATCGAATGAGCCATTTTCGAAGTTTCTACGACAACTCCTTCGATACGAAGTGCCCTGGTATGGAAAAATAAAATAAACAATACATTGTGCCGACATCGTTCTTTACTTAGGCAGCGCGATTGCGCTGCCTATGAAAAATGACGGTTAATTGAACATAATGGAATTATATATAGTTGGCCTATGTTTCCTTTACATGAAAATTTCATTGGTTGAGAAATTTTAACAATATGACAGAAATTTTTATGCCACAAAAAAAAAAAACAAAGCAAATCAAGATAGAAATGAAGGTGATTGTCAAATTAAAGAGATTGCAATTTTTTAATTTTTTTAATTATTGCGATGAGAGATGAGAAAACTCACTTAAAGCAAAACAAACATAACAATTTTGAACATCTGGATTGTTCACTGTTTTGTTTCAACATGGGATCCTCAGCAAAACAAAGATACAAAAATGTCTTATAATCCAGCGCAAAAACAGTATATGGAGAGACAAACGACCCGTAAGAACTGTTCGAGAAAAACTAACTTTTTTCAAACTTTATTCAAGGGGCAAGAAATCATCTAGAAGATGATTATTCAGAAGATGTTAAAAGCAAACACATTAACTTTTCTGAACGATCCATGACACAATCGACACTTTGAAAAAGAAACAACACGCCCATTCCATTTCTTGAATCCACAATCTAACGTTGTTTGAATGTAGGCATGCACGCAGTGTCTTAATCCAGGGAGGGAGAGGTTCATCTGAATAGCAAAGAACAGACAGATTCTATCAAGAATAAACGAAAATATGGAACAATTCGTAAAATAATGACATATGGGGGCGGATGGGCTGTTAGCCCTCTCCTCTAGCGTTTCTAGTTGGTAGAGAACCTGCCATTATTAAGGGAACTTCGTTATTTGAAAGTGATGTTAGAACATTTTCAAGAAGATAATTCAATAAAACATTTTTAAGCTTAATTTACTCAATTTTTTCACAAAATTATTTGAAAGAAAATCACAATTGGAAAACTTGACGGCAAATTTGAGCCTTAGGGTGACAGCAATAACAAAGAAAGAAGACCGGTTTATTATTTTACGCGTAGCTGCGTTTTTTGTCAACCCCATACACAACAGCTTAAACAAAAGGGCACGATGAAACGCACACAAGAAATGATCATTTGGTAATATTCTATTAACCGGACTCTTTTTATATCTCAAACTCGAGCGCGTTGAAAAACCCGTTTTTCAACGGGATGATACAAGACATCGCTGTAGAGAAATACAATGTATAGCGTGGTTTTAATTGCGTATACGATATTTAAAGTGTTGTTTTTTTAGTTTTTTTTTTGGGGGGGGGGGAGGGGAGGTACCTAGGTTAGGTTAAGTATTTAATATATGCTATGCTTTACCCCCCCCCCCAATGTACAAATATATAACCCAAATTTGTTTCTAAACTATTATATAGTCATCCTTTTTTTATTTCATTAGCATTAACCAAACTAGCACTACGGTATATAAAAGAGTCCGGTTAATAGATCAGTACCGATCATTTTAAGTATCATGGTGCCCATGATTATTCCCTTGCTTGATTTAAGGAAGTGTTTTACTAGTAACAAAAGCATTCTTCAAACAGAAATAACTCTTTTATTGATTTAAGTATAGTGTTTTCCTCAATTTCAACACTAAATTTACTTTTCATAAAGCTTGAGCTGACGTACTGAGTCCAATGCATTTAGCCTAACCTTGGACAAATAGAAAGGATTTTCAAGAAAGCACGTAATTTTAAACAAAGAACCTGACAATTAGTTGGGTAACATCACAACTCTCTTGCTTCATTGCTTAAATAGTTGTTTCCTAATTAAGAAAAAGGAGCTAAAAAGACTTACCACATAACGAACTCACTTACCAGCCTTGGGTTGGTAGAGGATAGTCACAATCAATCATTCATAATCCTTTGTAGATTAACCTAAAGCCTTAATCTTTTGTTGATTAACCTAAGGCCTTAATCTTTTGTTGATTAACCTAAGGCCATAATCTTTTGTAGATTAATCTAAGGCCTTAATCTTTTGTAGATTAACCTAAGGCCCTAATCTTTTGTAGATTAACCTAAGGCCTTAATCTTTTGTTGATTAACCTAAGGCCATAATCTTTTGTAGATTAACCTAATGCCTTAATCTGTGTAGATTAACCTAAGGCCTTTATCTTTTGTTGATTAACCTAAGGCCATAATCTTTGGTTGCAGCTGCAGGGACCAAAGCTTATGAAACCCAGCTGTTCCAGGTTGTCCATAAAGTTAATTTGAAGTAGCCAAAGTGAAAATATGGAGAAAGAAAAAAGGCCAGGTTCATACTAGTTTCTGTTATTTATCCCAAGAGGTGAACCACCCCTGGATGGTATTCTTTTTTGATTTGTTTGTACTCGGTGTTATGTATTTTTGTGTATAGTGTTTTTTTCCCTCTTATTCTTTCTTTTACTCCACCGTCTTCACTTCGTTTGTTGATGGGTAATAAAATATTTCATTTATTCGTTCATAAACCTAACGAGACAATTTGGCAGAATCTGGCCTCTATTTTTTTTTTTTTTTTTCTGTGTGAGAAAAATTAGATTTTTAGTTCGAACAACTAAAGTAAGCTTTTGTAAAACTAAAATTGAAGCTGGGTTTGAAACAAACAATATTATGTTTTAAAAAAAGGAAGACCACCTGTCAAAATTAGCAAATCCGAAATTATCAAAACCTTGAAGCATTTACTGTCAGCATCTCCATAGAAATCCTGTTGAAAGAACAGGATTGCTGTCAAGTAGGCAACCATCACGTAACGATCATGCAAAACAAATCACCCCAGTGATTTCCAATAATAGTACATTATTAGACCAGTCTCGGCTCTTGACCGTCTAACCCTCTTGAAGCCCAAAGAACACTGATGAAAATGAAATAATCTTAATTATTTTGAAAATAAAATTATTTCAAGTAGGAATGCTGTTACTAATTACTCTATGAGCCTTCAGTAGGAATGGTTCTAGTTAGAAGCCACACAACCAAAATATTTTTTCGGGGAGGAGGGACGGTTTTCGCAATAGAATTTAACGAATTTCTGATCAGTTTTACCAAATCTTTTACCAAACAAAACCAAGATGTCACTTTTTTTCACCGTTCGGCCACATAGGCCTTTCAGATCTTTAATGCCCATTAGTGTCAACTATTGTCCTTTGTTTCTTTTTCTATAAGAAAATTTATTTAACCCTTTTGAAATAAAATGTACTTATTTTCTTTAAAATGAAATATTATCTAGCTTTACATTATGTATGCCAAATATTACCCGTTGGATAATATATTCCCGTTTTGGTCTTGTCTCATGGTCCAGGTTGTTGATTTTCATCCACTGTGAATTTAATTTGTTCGAGCCGTTCTCTTGGTCTTATCACGTTTGATAGTTCAGATGGTGGTCCCAAAGAATTGTTATTTGTAATAATTGCAAATTTTCATTTTTTTTTTTTTTTTGTGTCTTCTTACTCTGCGTCTTTTTTAGACGGTATTATATTTCTTTTAATATAATTTTATACAAGTTGTGGTTACAGAAAAGTTGATAATTTACAACCTCTTTTTTTCAACTTTTTTTAAATTCAATGAAAAATGAATGAGCTTCAATATAACCACCGAAGTACACTATCGTAATGTGAGTTAGATTTTCAACAAATAAAAATTGGAGATGAAAATTCAGAGCGGTATTAAAACTTAAAAAGAACAGAAGTTATCTTATATGGGGTGGGGCTACAACCCCTCCCACTTCCCACTGTGTATGCTAAAGTTTGGTAAGTATTTTCCTGAAAACATGTTAGAATCCACCAAATATACCTAGTTCTTAACTTCAAGCAGTTTCTTTAACAACTCCCCTTTGAAATACTCGAATAAATAATTTAAAGAAAATTCATTCTTGAATAAGGTACCCTTTCAATCTCAAAACTATCCTAATAAGAATTACACTTTTCATCCTATTCTTGTGTTATATCTGGCTACATCTTCTTCTCGTGTCATTCACTATTGAACTCTTGAGGCATAAAAAAAGTAAATAATTAGCGTAAAGAGGGAGGACCTGAGAGGGTAGTACCCACCCTCACAAACAGAATAATCTCAATTCACTACAAATTTTACCCTTGCTCTTTACTTTCACTTGGAAAAACTTATTTCTCGGTCAATCTTTGTAACTTTTGTTTGTTTTTTAACATCATATTCAGAGATATCTTACATAGGAGGGGAAATTTCCGTACTCTCAGACCCCCCCCCCCTCCCCTTTCTGCGCTGAAGTTTAAATTTTGTTCAGCAATGTTTCGGGAATAAGGACCTTTAGCTGTATTTGCTTTGCGCAACAAAATGAAACTTTACAAAAACATAAAGAAATCTACCACCCCGATCAAATGCTCTTATCGCTGAAGGTCTTTTTTTCACAATTCTTCCGAATTTTTGTTTAGTCCAAATGGATTCTAACCTAATGGATACCTTCAAACGAGATGATGTTATTGGGTAGATTCCTTCCCCCTCCACACAGTTCTGAAGACCAACTCAAGTAAGTTTTGAATGTGTGATTAAAAAAAAAAAACATCTTTTGGGGATTTAGGCACCCTCCACCCACAAAAAGATCCACTGACCTGCCCTCTAATAGACCTAGTTGATGCTAAACTATGGAATATTTCGTAAGTATGACTGTATAAAAGGTGACCGTTCATTTTGCATAGCTTGCATAAATGTAAAAGAAAAAACGCTCCACCGCCAGTATTGCCCCTGAAGCTGGGAGGTTATGTAGATGGCTTTTCCGTAGTCCTAAACAAATTAGTTATCTAAGAATTTTCACCCGATTGCATTTTAGGCCTATTTGAAATAAAATTATTGAATGGCAGACCCATATGCTTTTACAGTGCAATCTCTTTTTTTACTAGAAAAGTGCACCGGAACTTTGAACTTCCGTTTGATTTAGTCCTTTCCTGATACTCTACAACAACTGAACCTTCTGGGGAAGGGGATACCAAAATTTAATTTTTTTTTGTATAAGAGAATCTCAAGAAGCTCAAGGCTTCCCAAGCGTCTTGAATTGATTGTTTAATTTCAACCAGGATTGCGCCCCTTTTCAGAGGTATTTTTCTAAGGTTATGCAGATTCATTAGTCTAGCAATTCTTGATGTGTGAATTTAAAATCAACAAATTTAACCTGTTTTAAATTAATTGATTCTTACATGTTTTTTGATCAAACACCTTTTAAATAAAGAAATTACCCATTTTCACATTAAAAGCAGATTCTTCTGATGTATTCATTTTCATAAAAATTCTATATTTTATAGTTTCAATTTCCATGGACAGGTGTCGGTTTTTACAAATTTGCTACCATGAACCACAGTTTATATAATTAGGCAGTAAGTTTACCGCAGATGATCTCTGGCTCTTCATTCTCTGTGCGAACAAAAAGCTCCTCCCACTTATTTCTGCATTTATGGGTTAGTGTGTATGCGTCAATCAATGTGAAATGGTTACAAAGTGCATTATTCGTAATTGCGAAAGCAGAAAAAAACTTGGTGAGCCGGCCAAATGGTTTGCAAGTGTCCCATCTCACAGTTATGACTTAATTTATATACAAATTATTACTTAATCTATTATTTATATACAGTGCACTCAACTGATTGGCCTATGTAGGATTTTATAAAAAAAGGGGCGGGGGGTGGATGAAATTTGTGAAAATAAGGATTTTTTTCTTCTTCTAATAACTGGTGGAATAGGTGTGATGGGGGGGGGGGCGCAAAATAGGTTGATCCGATAAACTTACATTAGGAGCAAGTTAAACTAATGCAAACTTGCATTAATTAGGGAATTTACGCTGCTTTCGACTACTTTAGGGGGGGGGCACCCCGCGCCCCCCCCCTCTGGCTCCGCCACTGGGGGGGTTATCATTTTTTTTTTACGTGATGATATTTACTCTCTACGATATTTATTATCTAGATAAGACTAGCTTCGTTTTCAATCAATGTTTTCGTATGAAATGGGCGGACCTTTCCTGAACTTTAAACAATTAACGACTCGGTTTGAAAATCTTTTCACTTTGTGAATTTAGATAGCGAGAAGGGTTCCTGATTGAGACCAATTTTAGGACTTGGGTTCTAATTATTGGTTGCTGTGGTAAAAGATGCCACAATAGCCCTATCCAAGAAAATACCAAACGTCTGTTAAGAAGTGTTTTTCGTAAAATTCTTAGGGAGTTTCAGAAAATTCAGAAATTTTTTAAAACTTGTGTTTGATTATCTCCTTAATGAGCTCCTCAGTACTACAGACAATAAAAATCAAACCAATATCAATAAACATATGTGAAAAAAGGAAGTGACTATATTTAATTTAGCTGCAATTAGTCGTTTTGAGTTTGAGTTATTGTAGGCTTCTATTTCTACTGATCTTAAGTTTAATATGGCCTTTACTTTTCTTTAAAAAAAACTTTATTTTTCGTAAAGTTTTCGTACTATATATATATACATATATACATATATATATATATATATATATATATATATATATATATATATATATATATATATATATATATATATATATATATATATATATATATATATATATATATATATATATATATATATATATATCGGCGCGTACAAACAGCTCCTCCCATTTGATCTGCCATCAGCGGTCCAATTACCCTGGAACACGTATTTTGGCAGAAACTTTCTCAAAATGCCTTTGAAACCAACTTGAGACTTCGAAACCTATTTTTAATTCCTAAAAACATCTAATAATAAACTTGCACTATTAATTACCGATTTTCATGTATGTATTGGAATACATTAATTTAAAATTAGTTTCTTCAAAATTAGTGTTCCAACGTTGAAGCCAAGTTTCGCGTTCAAGAGAGATCTGACTTGTCTACCCGTGAAAAAGATCTAATGTCGCTTATGTTTATAACGGTTTATAAATTATCTGGAGCAATCCCACCACCGTCCGGGTTTTTATAATGGGTGAGAAAGGGAGAGATCATACTGCTATTATATATACTGTGCCATGAACGGTTTGATGACAGAAGACTTAAAGCAAAACTTACATTTGAAATTCGGGGAATTTCTTATATTTTTCGAATTCTTCCTCCCAGTCAATTCGACTTATTGGAGGACGTTCGCCGTATAGTCTCCAATCAACCATCGATAAACCAGATTCGGTAAGTCTTGTCACGCCGCCTATAAAACAGAGATTATCATTGTGAATAAAAGGCTATAGACCAATGCTGGGAATAAGTACTATTTCTAGTAACTAATCTAATTATCTCTTTATTGAAATTTATTGTTTTATGTCAGTGATCTATTGCTAGTAATATTAATGAATCATTGGAAATTTCGTGAAATTCAGTGGCATTCAGATAGAAATTCAAAGATCTTGATCGGTACTAGTAATACTGCTCAAAACTCATCGCAGCACGAAGCAGTTAGTAAGGGTCAGAAAGTTAGTTAGAAAGTGTAGTTAATTTTGAATAATCAGTATGTACGATCTAAAACACTGAAGTCAAAATTTACCAAGTTTCTCTTATGCTTGGGTAAACATAAGTTTATGGTTTTTCGTTCAAATCGAAGCTAAACTTTAGGTACCTTTTTCGGATGAGCCAATCAGAGGGCATCCAAATGGGGTGATTCTGATTCTATCCTAGCCATATGTGCGTTGACTAGTCAATGATTCTAACGTCACTTTGTCAACTTGGTCTCAAAACGACAAAGCTAGACGAGACTTCGGACAAGGTTTATAAAACGTAGCCTTAGACTTGCTTATAACATTCACCCAAGCCGACTCAAAAAGTCCCAATTCTTGCTTCAAAATGAAATATTACAACAAAAGAGAAACTTAACACACTGGCAGATTCAGTTTACACACCATTAATTGCCATAGACAGTAAGCAGTTTAAATCAAACAAAGGAAAAGAGCTTTTTAATGGCGTCAGATGTTAAACTTCTCACAAAAGTTCAATTTCACAGCAAAAGCTTGTTTGTGTCATTTTACATTTCTGTCACGTGCTTTTAAAATGGTTTTCCATCTTAGAAAATATATTCGGTAAAATAAAGGAATCTGAGTTCCTAAGAAACAAACATTTGCTTTACTAAGCATTTTAAAGTTTCTTTACTGAAAGGACCCTGTCTAAATGATGTAAATTCCAAAAAATTCTTTCCTTGTCATTCCACATTCATTGGGCTAACTGATATTGAATAGAATTACAAGTTAGGGCCTGAAAGATTCTGGTATACAATAGAAATTAGGGCCCTGGTCTGTATAATAGCATTCTTGGATATATCAAATTGGAACCAGAGAGAAAAAGAGAGATAAGTGTCCTACACTTCCATGTTTAAAAATATTTTTTAATTCCATTAGTATATTTTTACGACATATTCTCGCAAGCTAATCACATTGGTCTTCGGAACGGGAGGCGGATGTTAAGAGACTGAAGCCATATCACCCTACCTTTTTTACTCGTTGTTTTATTACCCACGGTTGCTATGTCAAATCTTGAGCGAGTACCTGATTGGTTCTTTAGCATGAATTTTAAGCTGGTAAAATGTTCAACAAGTTTTTGCGTCATAACATTTTTTATAAGTAAAGTCTGTTTCTCTATGCTGGAATGCCTGTGGTAAAAGGAGATAAATTCCACATAAACCAAAAATAATGGGAAAAATTAAATACGATAAAATTAAACGTCAGTAGCCTATATCAATAAAGTGGGATATCTTTATGATCACACACAAAGAGGAAAAAACTACGTCATCGATCTTCTTCATATTATAACAAGGAAAATAAACACAAAAGGGGGCAGATTTAACCATGCTTGATTTATATTTAGGGGAGTGTAGGGGGACGGGAGTAGTACCCTATCAGGAGGTCCCGTACGAACACCGTGCTGCCATCTACAATTTAGTTTAATGCTGACGGGACATAATTTATTCAAGGATTATCGATCGAGTCTAATGTGGGTGTGTCAAGGTCAATCGATCTGTTGTTGTTTGGCCACGTGCGAATGACATGAGGGGTGATTTACATAATCGATGGGGGAATTATTGATTCACGAGCGTGGGGAATTATGAAACAAACATGGCTTCATTGTTGTTTGGTTAGCTTAACCTGAGAAATTGATTTACATAATCGGCGGGGAAATTGTTGATTCACGAAGAGGGAATTAAGAAACATTAAGGCTTCTTTAATCTTTAGGCCTGTCACGAGTAGCACCTGTGAACTTGATTTACATAATCGCGAGGGGAAATTATTGTTTCACGAAGAGGGAATTAAGAAACATTAAGGCTTCTTTAATCTTAGGTCTGAGGGATCAACGTTCTTTAGGTCAGAGAGAAAAATTAATATTCTATTTTCAAATAGGGCTTCATTGATCTTTAGTGTCAGGAATCATAATTGACATCACTTGTTATCTTGGAATTATGCGGGAGTCTAAAGAGATAGAAATTCTATTTTTAAATACGGCTTCACGGAGCTTTAAGTCGGAGAGGTAAATTGATATTCTAACGAAACCCTAATAGTTTAGCTAGGAAAATTTATGAGATGAAGAGATTAACGTAGGAAAGGGTTTCCTAGAAATTTGAAATGCGTTAGCGCAGAGATGCCATTCAAAAGGAACACGCTGAAATTACGTTTAGGGATTATTTGGGCGAAACGGTTTTATCCATTTTATGGGATTATTTCGGCGAAACCGTTAGAGACATTTTGAAAGAAGATTTTAGAAATGGTTTTAGAAGAGGTTTTGAGTGTGGTCGTTATAATACACAAGTTCCATTTGAACAGTGTTGTGAGGTCCTCTACCCCAACCCCAAAGGGTTCCGATCCCCCACCACAACCCCGAAGGAAGCCCCCGGTACTCAAAGGCCCCCAAACTCCCATAGAGCCCCAACCCCCAAACGCCCTCCTCAGACCCTCAAAGACCCTCCTCTGGTCCTCAAAGCCCCCCAAACTCCCAAAGGCCCTCCACCGGTCCCCCAAAGGCCCACCCAGACCCCCAAAGGCCATCCCCAGGCCCCAAATGTCCCCCAGGATCCCAACTGTCCCCCCGGACACTCAAAGGCCCCCCAAGCTCCCAAAGGGCCACCCGCACCCCCCAAGGCCCACCCCCGACCCGCAACGGCCATCCCCGGGCCCCCCAAAGGCCCATCGAGCTCCCAAAGGACCAACGGGGTCCCAAAAGCCATCCACCGGTCCCCAAATGTCACCCAGACACCCAAAGGCCCTCCCTGTGCCCCAAAGGCCCTCCCTGTGCCCCAAAGGCCCTCCCCCGGCCCCCCTCCTCCTCCTCCCACCTCCTCCTCCTCCTCCTCCTCCTCCTCCTCATCCTCCTCCCTCCTCCTCCTCCTCCCACCTCCTTCCTCCTCCTCCTCCTCCTCCTCCTTCTACCTCCTCCTCCCACCTCCTCCTCCTCCTCCTCCCCTCCCCTCCCCCCCATTCCCTCATCATTTTTATACTTTTTTTGTGCATTGAGACACAGAACGACCCCCTGCCCCCGGCCCCTCCCCCTCCAAAGGTCTGATTTTTTCAAAGTTCATTTTGAATTTCTTACAATGAAATGCAAGAGTTGGAATATTTCAGTAGTGTTTGGTTGTGGTTTACCTTGTCACAGTTACATTTTCTTGATTTTTCAAAGTTCATTTTGAATTTATTTTGTTGAAATGCAAGAGTTGGAATATTTCAGTAGTGTGATGTTGTAGTTTACCATGTCACAGTTACATTCCCTTAATTTTTCAAAGTTCATTTTGAATTTCTTTCGTTGAAATGCAAGAGTTGGAATATTTCACTAGTTTGTTGTTGTAGTTTACCCTGTCACAGTTAAATTCGCTTAATTTTTCATAGTTCATTTTGAATTTCTTTCTTTGAAATGCAAGAGTTGGAATATTTCAGTAGTGTTTGGTTGCGGTTTACCTTGTCACAGTTACATTTTCTTGATTTTTCAAAGTTCATTTTGAATTTCTTTCGTTGAAATGCAAGAGTTGGACTATTTCACAAGTGTTTGGTTGAAGAGTACCATGTCACAGTTACAGTACATGATTTATTCAAAGTTCCTTTTGAATTTCTTTCGTTGAAATGCAAGAGTTGGAATATTTCAGTAGTGTGATGTTGTAGTTTACCCTGTCACAGTTACATTCCCTTAATTTTTGATAGTCCATTTTGAATTTCTTTCGTTGAAATGCAAGAGTTGGACTCTGTCAGTAGTGTTTGGTTGCGGTTTACCTTGTCACAGTTACATTTTCTTTATTTTTCAAAGTTCATTTTGAATTTCTTTCTTTGAAATGCAAGAGTTGGAATATTTCAGTAGTGTGATGTTGTGGTTTACCATGTCACAGTTACATTTTCTTGATTATTCAAAGTTAATTTAGAATTTCTTTCGTTGAAATGCAAGAGTTGGAATATTTCAGTAGTGTTTGGTTGTGGTTTACCTTGTCATAGCTACATTTTCATGATTTTTCAAAGTTCATTTTGAATTTCTTTCGTTGAAATGCAAGAGTTGAAATATTACAGTAGTGTTTGATTGTGGTTTACCATGTCACAGTTACATTTTCTTTATTCTTCAAAGTTAATTTGAATTTCTTTCATTGAAATGCAAGAGTTGGAATATTTAAGTAGTGTTTGGTTGTGGTTTACCTTGTCACAGTTACATTTTTTTGATTTTTCAAAGTTCAATTTGAATTTCTTTCGTAGAAAAGCAAGAGCTGTAATATTTCAGTAGTGTTTGCTTGTGGGTTACCTTGTCACAGTTACATTTTCTTGATTTTTCAAAGTTCATTTTAATTTCTTTCGTTGAAATGCAAGAGTTGGAATATTTCAGTAGTGTTTGGTTGTTGGTTACCTTGTCACCGTTACATTTTCTTGATTTTTCAAAGTTCATTTTGAATTTCTTTCATTGAAATACAAGAGTTGGAATATTTCAGAAGTGTTTGGGTGTGGTTTCCATTGTCACAGTTACATTTTCTTGATTTTTCAAAGTTCATTTTTAATTTATTTCGTTGAAATGCAAGAGTTGGAATATTTCAGTAGTGTGTTATTGTAGTTTACCCTGTCACAGTTACATTTTCTTGATTTTTCAAAGTTCATTTTGAATTTCTTTCATTGAAATGCAAGAGTTGGATTATTTCAGTAGTGTTTGGTCGTGGTTTACCTTGTCACAGTTACATATTCGTGATTTTTCAAAGTTCATTTTTAATTTATTTCGTTGAAATGCAAGAGTTGGAATATTTCAGTAGTGTTTGGTCTTGGTTTACCTTGTCACAGTTAAATTTTCTTGATTTTTAAAATCTCATTTCGAATTTCTTTCATTTAAATGAAAGAGTTGTAGTATTACTTTTGTTTTTTTTATGTTTTTACCTTTAAAAATTTAATTATACTTTTTTTTTTAATTTACATATTAAATTAATTATCTGAAATTAAATTGTTTGAATATTTAAGTAGTTTTTGTTTGTGGTTTAACTTGTCACAGTTACATTTTCTTGATTTATAAAAGTTCATTTTGAATTTATATCTTTTAAATTAAAGAGTTTGAATATTTAAGTAGTGTTTGCTTTTGGTTTACCTAGTCACAGTTACATTTTCTTGATTTTTCAAAGTTCATTTTGAATTTCTTTCATTGAAATGCAAGAGTTGGAATATTTCAGTAGTGTTTGGTTGTGGTTTACCTTGTCACAATTACATTTTCTTGATTTTTCAAAGTTCATTTTGAATTTCTTTCATTGAAATGCAAGAGTTGGAATATTTCAGTAGTGTATGGTTATGGTATACCTTGTCAAAGTTACATTTTCGTGATTTTTCAATGCTCATTTTGAATTTCTTCCCTTGAAATGCAAGCGTTGAAATATTTCAATAGTGTATGGTTATGGTTTACCTTGTCACAGTTACATTTTCTTGATTTTTCAAAGTTCATTTGAATTTCATTCATTGAAATGCAAGAGTTGGAATATTTCAGTAGTGTTTGGTTTTGGTATACCATGTCACAGTTACATTTTCATTATTTTTCAAAGTTCATATGGAATGTCTTTCATTGAAATTCAAGAGTTGGAATATTTCAAAAGTGTTTGGTAATGGTGGACATTGTCAGAGTTACGTTTTATTGTTTTGAAAAAGCTCATTTTGATTTCTATTATATTAAATGCACAAGTTGGTATCTTTCAGTAGTTTTGGTTTACTCTTCTCCTATTCACATTTGCAGTTTCTCGAGTCTCAACAGTTAATATTGAATTTATTTCTTTTACAAGAAAGAGTTTGAATATTTAAATATTGTTTGGTTTTTGTTTACATTGTCAAAGAAAACGATTATTGATTTTTCAAAGTTCATTTTGAATTTCTTTCGTTGAAATGCAAGAGATGGAATATTTCAGTAGCGTTTGGTTATGGTTTAACTTGTCAAAGTTACATTTTCATGATTATACAAAGTTCAATTTGAATTTCTTTATATTAAATGCAAGAGTTGGACCATTTCAGTAGTGTTTGGTTGTGGTATAACTTGTCAAATTTACATTTTCTTGATTTTACAAAGTTCATTTTGAATTTACTTCGTTGAAATGAAAGAGTTGGAATATTTCAGTAGTGTTTGGTTGTGGTTTAACTTGTCAAAGTTACATTTTCTTGATTTTTCAAAGTTCATTTTGAATTTCTTTCGTTGAAAAGCAAGAGTTGGAATATTTAAGTAGTGTTTACTTGTGGTTTACCTTGTCACAGTTACATTTTCTTGATTTTTTCAATGTTAATTTTAATTTCTTTAGTTGAAATGAAAGAGTTGGAATATTTCAGTAGTGTATTGTTATGGTTTAAATTGTCACATTTAAATTTTATTGATTTTTTCAAAGTTCATTTTGAATTTCTTTCGTTGAAATGCAAGAATTGGATTTTTTCAGAAGTGTCTGGTTATGGTTTACCTTGTCACAGTTACATTCTATTGATTTTTCAAATTTAATTTTGAATTTATTTAATTGAAATAAAAGATTGTGTAGATTTAAGTATTGATGTTTCGTGATTTACATTGTCACAGTAACATTTTCTTGAGTTTTCAAAGGTGAATTTGAATTTCGTTCATCTAGAATAACGAATTGATCTATTTAATTCGCGTGTGTTCTTACGTTAAATTGTCACCGGAACATTTTCTTTATTTTTAAAATCTTATTTTGATTTAATTACTTTTAAATTCAATAGTTGGAATATTTCAGTAGTGTTTGCTTATGGTTTACCTTGTAACAGTTACATTTTCTTTATTTTTCAAAGATCATTTGTATTTCTTTCGTTGAAAAGCAGGAGATGGAATATTTCAGGAGTGTTTTGTTATGGTTTACCTTGTCACAGTTACATTTTCTTGATTTTTCAAATTTAATTTTGAATTTATTTCGTTGAAGTGCAAGAGTTGGAATATTTCAGTAGTGTTTGGTTATGGTTTACCTTGTCACAGTTACATTTTCTCGATTTTTCAAATTAATGTTGAATTTCTATCTTTTAAATGCAATATTTTTAATATTTAATTATCGATTTTGTGTAGTTTAACATTTAACAGTTACATTTTCTTGATTTTTCAAACTTTATTTTGAATTTCTTTCTTTGAAATGCAAGAGTTGGAATGTTTCAGTAGTGTTTGGTTGTGGTTTACCTTGTCACAGTTACATTTTCTTGATTTTTCACAGTTCATTTTGAATTTCTTTCGTTGAAATGCAAGAGTTGGAATATTTCACTAGTGTATGGGTGTGGTTTACCTTGTCACATGTACACACATGTATACACATGTACACACATGTGCTTATCATGAGTGCTCATGATAAGTTAACCTAACCTTTTCCGGTGAGTATGGTTAGGTTAGACTAGATTCAGTTAGGTTAGATTAGACTAGGTTAGGTTAGCCTACGTACGCTTCACTTAGGTTAGCTTAGGTTAGGTGAGACATGCGAAAAGTTAGGTGTATGATTAGGTTAGGTTAGGTTAGGATTAGGTTAGGTTAGGTTAAGTTAGGTTAGCCTACGTACGCGCGCGTACGTAGGCTAACCTAACTTAACCTAACCTAGCCTAATCTAACCTAACCTAACCTAATCATACACCTAACTTTTCGCATGTCTCACCTAACCTAAGCTAACCTAAGTGAAGCGTACGTAGGCTAACCTAACCTAGTCTAATCTAACCTAACTGAATCTAGTCTAACCTAACCATACTCACCGGAAAAGGTTAGGTTAACTTATCATGAGCACTCATGATAAGCACATGTGTGTACATGTGTATACATGTGTGTACATTTGACAAGGTAAACCACAACCATACACTAGTGAAATATTCCAACTCTTGCATTTAAACGATAGAAATTCAAAATGAACTTTGAAAAATCAAGAAAATGTAACTGTGAAAAGGTAAACCACAATCAAACACTACTGAAATATTCCAACTCTTGCAGTTCAATGAAAGAAATTCAAAATGAAGATTGAAAAATCAAGAAAATTTAACTGTGACATGGAAAACGACAACCAAAAACAACTTAAATATTCCAACTCTTGCATTTCAACGAAAGAAATTCAACATGAATTTGAAAAATCGAGAAAATGTAACTGTGACAAGGTAAACCATAACCAAACACTACTGAAATAGTCCAACTCTTGCACTTCAAAGAAATAAATTCAAAATGAACTTTGAAAAATCAAGAAAATGTAACTGTGAAAAGGTAAACCATAACCAAACACTACTGAAATATTCCATCTCTTGATTTTAAACTAAAGATATTCAAATGAACTTTTAAAAATCAATAAAATGTAACTGTGACAAGGTAAACCATAAGAAAACACTACTGAAATATTACAACTCTTGCTTTTCAACGAAAGAAATTCAAAATGAGCTGTGAAAAATCAAGAAAATGTAACTGTGAAAATGTAAAACACTAACAAATACTACTTAAATAGTTCAAATCTTTAATTTCAATGAAAGAAATTCAAAATGAACTTTGAAAAATCAAGAAAATGTAACTGTGACAAGGTAAAACACGACCAAACACTACTGAAATAATCCAAATCTTGCATTTCAACGAAAGAAATTCAAAATGAACTTTTAAAAATCAAGAGAATGTAACTGTGACAATGTAAACCAAAACCAGAAACTTCTGAAATAATCCAACTCTTGCATTTCAACGAAAGAAATTAAAAATGAACATTGAAAAAATCAAGAAAATGTAACTGTGACAAGTTAAACCATAACAAGACACTACTGAAATATTCCAACTCTTGCATTTAAACTAAAGAAATTCAAATGAACTTTTAAAAAATCAAGAAAATGTAACTGTGACAAGTTAAACCACAAGAAAACACTACTGAAATATTCAAACTATTGCTTTTCAACGAAAGAAATTAAAAATGAACTTTTAAAAATCAAGAAAATGTAACTTTGACAAGTTAAACCACAACAACACACTACTGAAATATTCCAACTCTTGCATTTCAACGAAAGAAATTCAAAATGAACTTTGAAAAATCAAGAAAATGTAACTTTGACAAGTTAAACCACAACACCACACTACTGAAATATTCCAACTCTTGCATTTCGAAGAAACAAAATAAAAAATAACTAAGAAAAATCAAGATAATGTAACTTTCACATGGTAAACCACAAAAACCCCCTAATTAAATAGTCCAACACTTGCATTTCAACTAATTAAATTCAAAATGAAGTTTGAAAAATCAAGAATATGTATCTGTGACAAGGTAAACCACAACCAAACACTACTGAAATATTCCAACTCTTTCATTTCAATTAAATAAATTCAAAATTAACTTTTGAAAATCATGAAAATGTAACTTTGACAAGGTATACCATAACCATACACCACTGAAATATTCCAACTCTTGCATTTCAACGAAAGAAATTCAAAATGAACTTTAAAAAATCAAGAAAATGTAACTCTGACAATGTAAACCAAAACCAAACAATATTGAAATATTAAATCACTAGAAAAAAAATGTATTTAATACAACAAGAACATTGACAAATAAATGATATGTAACAGTGACAAGGTAAA
The DNA here is from genome assembly GCF_049724085.1 of Artemia sp. Qi Xiang Cuo. Classification (NCBI taxonomy): domain Eukaryota; kingdom Metazoa; phylum Arthropoda; class Branchiopoda; order Anostraca; family Artemiidae; genus Artemia; species Artemia sp. Qi Xiang Cuo. The sequence continues at coordinate 26,896,453 of NC_142797.1, read as the reverse complement.
GCACTTGAACACACAAGTGAAAAAGTCCAACTCTTGCATTTCAATTTAAGTAATTCAAATAAACTTTGAAATATCACGAAAATGTAACTGTGACAAGGTAAACCACAACCAAACACTATTGAAATATTCCAACTCTTGCATTTCAATGAAAGAAATTCAAAATGAACATTGAAAAATCAAGAAAATGTAACTGTGACAAGGTATACCATATCCATACACTATTGAAATATTCCAACTCTTGCATTTCAATGAAAGAAATTCAAAATGAACTTTGAAAAATCAAGAAAATGTAACTGTGACAAGGTAAACCACAACCAAACACTACTGAAATATTCCAACTCTTGCATTTCAACGAAAGAAATTCAAAATGAACTTTGAAAAATCAAGAAAATGTAACTGTGACAAGTTAAACCACCATCAAACACTACTGAAATATTCCAACTCTTGAATTTCAACGAAAGAAATTCAAAATGAACTTTGAAAAATCAAGAAAATGTAAGTGTGACAAGGTAAACCAAAACCAAACAATAATGAAATATTCCAACTCTTGAATTTCAATGAAAGAAATTCAAATGAACTTTAAAAAATCACGAAAATGTAACTGTGACAAGGTAAACCACCACCAAACACTACTGAAATATTCCAACTCTTTCTTTTCAATGAAATAAATTACAAATTAGCTTTAAAATATAAAGAAAATGTTACTGTGACAAGGTAAACCACAACCAAACACTACTGAAATATTCCAACTCTTGCATTTCAACGAAAGAAATTCAAAATTAATTTAGAAAAATCAAGAAAATGTAACTGTGACAATTTAAACAAATAACAAACACTACTTAAATATTACAACTCTGGCATTTCAATGAAAGAAATTCAAAATTAACATTGAAAAATCAAGAAAATTTAACTTTGACAGGGTAAACTACAATAACACACTACTGAAATATTCCAACTCTTGTATTTCAACGAAAGAAATTCAAAATGAACTTTGAAAAATCAAGAAAATGTAAATGTGACAATGTAAACCACACCCAAACACTAATGAAAGATTAAAAATCTAGTATTTCAATGAAAGAAATTCAAAATGAACTTTGAAAAATCAAAAAAATGTAACTGTGACAAGGTAACCCACAACCAAACACTACTGAAATATTCCAGCTCTTGCATTAAAACTAAATAAATTAAAATGAACATTGTAAAATAAAGAAACTGTAACTGTGACAAGGTAACCCACAAGCAAACACTACTGAAATATTCCAGCTCTTTCTTTTCAACGAAAGAAATTCAAATTGAACTTTGAAAAATCAAGAAAATGTAACTGTGACAAGGTAAACCACAAACAAACACTACTGAAATATTCCAACTCTGGCATTTCAACGAAAGAAATTCAAAATGAACTTTGAAAAATCAAGAAAATGTAGCTTTGACAAGGTAAACCACAACCGAACACTACTGAAATAGTCCAACTCTTGCATTTCGACGAAAGAAATTCAAAATGAACTTTGAAAAATCAAGAAAATGTAACTGTGACAAGTTAAACCACAACCAAACTCTAATGAAATATTCCATCTCTTGCATTTCAACGAAAGAAATTCAAAATGAACTTTGAAAAATCAAGAAAATGTAACTATGATAAGGTAAACCACAAACAAACACTACTGAAATATTCCAACTCTTGCATTTCAACGAAAGAAATTCAAAATGAACTTTGAAAAATCAAGAAAATGTAACTGTGACAAGGTAAACCACAACCAAACACTACTGAAATATTCCAACTCTTGCATTTCAAAGAAAGAAATTCAAAATGAACTTTGAAAAATCATGAAAATGTATCTCTGACAAGGTAAACCACAACCAAACACTACTGAAATATTCCAACTCTTGCATTTCAACGAATGAAATTAAAAAAGAACTTTGAAGAATCAAGAAAATGTAACTGTGACAAGGTATACCATAACCATACACTACTGAAATATTCCAACTCTTGCATTTCAAAGAAAGAAATTCAAAATGAACTTTGAAAAATCAAGAAAATGTAACTGTGACATGGTAAACCAGAATAACACACTACTGAAATATTCCAACTCTTGCATGTCAATGAAAGAAATTCAAAATGAACTTTGGACAATAATGAAAATGTAAGTTTGACAAGGTAAACCGCAAACAAACACTACTGAAATATTACAACTCTTGCATTTCAACGAAAGAAATTCAAAATGAACTATCAAAAATTAAGGGGATGTAACTGTGACAGGGTAAACTACAACATCACACTAGTGAAATATTCCAACTCTGGCATTTCAACGAAAGAAATTCAAAATTAACTTTGAAAAATCAAGGGAATGTAACTGTGACATGGTAAACTACAACATCACACTACTGAAATATTCCAACTCTTGCATTTCAACGAAAGAAATTCAAAATGAACTATGAAAAATCACGAAAATGTAACTGTGACATGGTAAACCGCAACCTAACACTACTGAAATATTCCAACTCTTGCATTTCAACGAAAGAAATTCAAAATGGACTATCAAAAATTAATGGACTGTAACTGTGACAGGGTAAACTACAACATCACACTAGTGAAATATTCCAACTCTTGCATTTCAACGAAAGAAATTCAAAATGAACTTTGAAAAATAAAGGGAATGTAACTGTGACATGGTAAACTACAACATCACACTACTGAAATATTCCAACTCTTGCATTTCAACGAAAGAAATTCAAAATGAACTTTGAAAAATAAAGAAAATTTAACTGTTAAAAGGTAAACCACAACAAACCAATATTTAAATATTCAAACTCTTGAATTTAATTGAAATAAATTCAAAATTAAATTTGAAAAAATCTGACGTTGGGGGGGGGGAGGGGCCCGGGGCCGGGGGTCGTTCTGTGTCTCAATGCACAAAAAAAGTATAAAAAATGATGAGGGAATGGGGGGGAGGGGAGGGGAGGAGGAGGAGGAAGGAGGAGGTGGGAGGAGGAGGTAGAAGGAGGAGGGAGGAGGAGGAGGAAGGAGGTGGGAGGAGGAGGAGGAGGAGGAGGAGGAGGAGGAGGAGGAGGAGGAGGAGGAGGAGGAGGAGGAGGAGGAGGAGGGAGGAGGGAGGAGGGAGGAGGAGGAGGAGGTGGGAGGAGGAGGAGGGGGCCGGGGAGGGCCTTTGGGGCACAGGGAGGGCCTTTGGGGCACAGGGAGGGCCTTTGGGTGTCTGGGTGACATTTGGGGACCGGTGGATGGCCTTTGGGACCCCGTTGGTCCTTTGGGAGCTCGATGGGCCTTTGGGGGGCCCGGGGATGGCCGTTGAGGGTCTGGGGTGGGCCTTTGGGGGTGCCGGTGGCCCTTTGGGAGCTTGGGGGGCCTTTGAGTGTCCGGGGGACAGTTGGGATCCTGGGGGACATTTGGGGCCTGGGGATGGCCTTTGGGGGTCTGGGTGGGCCTTTGGGGGACCGGTGGAGGGCCTTTGGGAGTTTGGGGGGCTTTGAGGACCAGAGGAGGGTCTTTGAGGGTCTGAGGAGGGCGTTTGGGGGGTTGGGGCTCTATGGGAGTTTGGGGGGCCTTTGAGTACCGGGGGCTTCCTTCGGGGTTGTGGTGGGGGATCGGAACCCTTTGGGGTTGGGGTAGAGGACCTCACAACACTGTTCAAATGGAACTTGTGTATTATAACGACCACACTCAAAACCTCTTCTAAAACCATTTCTAAAATCTTCTTTCAAAATGTCTCTAACGGTTTCGCCGAAATAATCCCATAAAATGGATAAAACCGTTTCGCCCAAATAATCCCTAAACGTAATTTCAGCGTGTTCCTTTTGAATGGCATCTCTGCGCTAACGCATTTCAAATTTCTAGGAAACCCTTTCCTACGTTAATCTCTTCATTTCATAAATTTTCCTAGCTAAACTATTATGGTTTCGTTAGAATATCAATTTACCTCTCCGACTTAAAGCTCCGTGAAGCCGTATTTAAAAATAGAATTTCTATCTCTTTAGACTCCCGCATAATTACAAGATAACAAGTGATGTCAATTATGATTCCTGACACTATAGATCAATGAAGCCCTATTTGAAAATATAATATTAATTTTTCTCTCTGTCCTAAAGAAGGTTTATCCCTCAGACCTAAGATTAAAGAAGCCTTAATATTTCTTAATTCCCTCTTCGTGAATCAATACTTTCCCCTAGCGATTATGTAAATCAAGTTCACAGGTGCTACTCGTGACAGGCCTAAAGATTAAAGAAACCTTAATGTTTCTTAATTCCCCCATCGTGAATCAACAATTTCCCCGCCGATTATGTAAATCAATTTCTCAGGTTAAGCTAACCAAACAACAATGAAGCCATGTTTGTTTCTTAATTCCCTCTTCGTGAATCAATAATTTCCCCGCCGATTATGTAAATCAAGTTCACAGGTTAGAGCGATTACGTAATCTTTCTCCCTAGGGACTCTATGACCATATTGTTTCATAATTCCCCACGCTCGTGAATCAATAATTCCCCCATCGATTATGTAAATCACCCCTCATGTCATTCGCACGTGGCCAAACAACAACAGATCGATTGACCTTGACACACCCACATTAGACTCGATCGATAATCCTTGAATAAATTATGTCCCGTCAGCATTAAACTAAATTGTAGATGGCAGCACGGTGTTCGTACGGGACCTCCTGATAGGGTACTACTGACGGGCAGTTTTTGAAACAAATTCCCCTCTAAAAAGGATATGGTAGGATAGGCAAAGCAGATCCAGCTTTGCATTTCAGATGGAAGTTGCTGGCAGGCGAGAGATGCCGATTTAGCATGCGACAGCACGGAATTGAAAATATGGATGGGCTCTAATGTCAGGAAGTAGAATAGAATAATTGGTATTTGCTGTAACACTTCATTAAATATTTTACAAATATGTTTATATCTCCCAAAAACATCAAACAATCTTGGCAACTTCTCCCGAACTCGGTCAACGGAGGGCAAATCAGCTAGTATTATGCAACTAAAGGTAATTTTAACACTAAGGTCTCTCATTCTCTCCTATTCTATGGACTAATGCGATGTAGAATTTGGTCTTCCTTATATGGCTAAGGCGCAAGACTATAACAACAATCATAAGATTAGAAACTCAAGATGGTTTCAGAGGGAGAAAATCATGGTCAGTACCATCTAGCCACATTCAATTAAGGTCATGATGCTGTCACCTGGGCAAAATAGACAAATTATTCGAGCTCTAGGGTCCCAATATTATGGTATAATCTGAGGTAGACTTGATTCTTATTATATGACTGAAGGGAAAGGCTACAAACTTATGAAAATTTCAAAAAAAAGAAAATAACCCCAACGCCATCGAACCACAATCACTAAGGGTTGTGGTAATATCACCTAGGAAAAATAGGTAACTTAATCTAATATTAAATTTCAATTCTGTCATGCACTGTGGAATAATGCAAGGTAGATTAAACCCTCGTTATATGATTGAAGGAAAAGACTAAAAACTCATGGCAGTCTCAAAAAAGAATATTATCCCCAGCGCCATCTAGCCACACTCACTTAGGATTGTGGTAATGTCACCTCAGCAAGATAGGTAAATTCCTCTAATATTAGGTTTCCGTCTCAAAAAGAGAAAATTATCCCCAACGCCATCGACCCACACTCACTTAGCGTTGTAGTGCTGTTACCTCAGCAAAATAGGTAAATTCCTCAAGCATTAGGTCTGTGGAATAATGTGGGGGAAATTTGATCTTCATTATATGACTGAGGCAAAAAACTACAAACTCATGACAGCCTCAAAGGGAGAAGATTGACCTGCACTATCTAGCCACACTCACTTAGGATTATAATACTGTCGCCTTAACAAAACAGCTTTATAACTCAACTGAACAACGTTACAGTATTAAAGTTAATTATTACTGAGGAATTCACTCCATACAAGCAACTTCCAAGATATTGCCTCTTGATATTAATTAATGATGCTGTACTAAATTCCTTATTTCCTGATGAAATATTGCAAGATTGGAGAGCAGTTTGAGATAATTTACTGTCATAGCAAAAATTTATCATTAAAAGCTTAGTACTATAAAGAAAACGTAGCAAGATGGATGTATACAAGAAAATTAGGTATTTTTAGAACTTTCCGCAACCCCTGAAACCTCCTCAGGGGTTAGTTTGTGGATGGCCTTCTCAGTATTTTTAGCTTGTGGATGTATCAAAGGATTATCAGTTTCGGTTATGCAAAGGCATAGATAACTTGAAAATGTCAGAAAAGGTCCAGTTAATCCAAAACTTTGGCGCCAGTATTTATAAAAAAAAAAAAAAAAAAAAAAAAAAAAAAAAAAAACGCTAGGAACAGCAGCGTCACTTATGGGCGAAGGTGGACGCCTACTCCCCAATGTTTTCAGCTAGTCGGCAAATTAATTGAGGTAGTAAAATCGTAGCACGAAGTGCCGCTATTTTACCGGCTCAATTTTTTTGTTAGGAAAAAGGGCTTATGGAAATAACTGGTGTAAAATCAATGGAAGGCGACCGTTCTCTGTCGGTAAAACCGACCACTGCTCCCTCTAAAACATTTTGGCTGGTGACAACTCTGGATAGCAGCATCAGAGTTTTCACAGGGGCAAAGGGATTACAGTACTGGGATAGACAAATAAAGTTGACACGTCGGGCGCTTTATTATTTCAGATATTTGTGCCTAACATGGCCGTGGTAGCTTGAAAGGGATTGTGTTTTACAAAGGAGAGCGAAACAACTGGAAAATGTGTTTTTTTCCAAGGCAGTATGCGCCAAAACAAATTTTCATATCAAAACTCCAACCTTGCAACCGTTTCTTTGAGCGAGGAAACAGGTTGTAACATATTTGGGAAAAAATTAAAAAACTATAAACATCTTGATGACTATATAAGGTAGGAGAAAAAAGGGATTGTGTCAGTCCATAGAATTTGTTTAGTTTTACAGAAACTGCGAACCGTCTATTGAAACCTGTAACATAATGCCTTTTGAATTAGAACAGCCGAACTTCACAGGGGAACGAAGCTCAAGTCAAAGAATGGAGGACTTAGGTGGGAACTATAAGTTTGATTATACAAGTCTAAGACTATCAAACGCTTCGTGGTAGTAAACTGTTCAACACTTCGTTGTAACGAACTGTTATAATGCAGCGACTCGGCCCAATAAAAAAAAAGAAGAAATTTTGATAATAATTAATACAATTGGCTATTCACCAATTTTTGTAATAATTGACATATCAGAGAAATATTGTAGAAGTTTCAAGCTCCTATCCCAAAAATGTGGGATTTTGTATTTTTTGTAGGAAGAAAGATCACGGATGCGTGTTTATTTGTTGTTTTTTTCCACGGGTTATTATATAAAACCAAAAATTCTAGAAGAGGGGGAGAGCGATCATTGAAACAAAAATTAAAAGTTCCAGTGCCCTTTTTAAGTATCCAATAAGATTGGAGAGAAAATATCCCCCTCCCAAGCCCCTTTTTTCCCAAAAACATCCGATCAACACTTCGAGATGGCCATTGGTTCAGCATAGTTGAAAGGTTCAATAAATATGCATCTGGGGACGACGTGACCCCCACAGCCCCTAGGAAAACGGCTGTAAGTTACGCTATTGACCCATTGTTAACATATAATATGTGTTATTGGGAAATATACGAATATTTTTTGGGAGGGAATTTTTTGAGGGGGGGGGGGGTTATTCGCTGAAATTTTGAATTTCCAGAGGAAAATTTTAACGGAGGATGGGGGGGGGGGCGTTGCTCCGTACATCAGTGTTGCTTTTTTACCAACTCAATTTTTTTACTGACTAACTTAAAACATTGGGAGGGGACGTTCCCCTCCTCTTCCATAAGTGACGCCTCTGCTAATAGCATCCGATCCTCTGATCCGGGTGAACAATTTGTCCCTTCGTTAGTCAAGCACTACAAGTCTCGCAAAATAAACAGGTGATACTGCTAAGATACGAAACAATTTATACCCAATTAATTAATTTATAACCAACCCATAAGGTCGTAGAAAAGTTGAGTAACAGCAAAAATCGTCGATGTTACTATAGTCATATTAGGTGCAGGAAACATCGAACATGAAGCAACAATAAGCAACACTGATGCGTCGACTAAATTTCTTCAACCCTATACACTTCAAACCCTGTACCACTCGCTGCGTTGATACGGTCATTTACTTCGCCTACCCACTGAAACACCTGTCTGACTAATATTTGACTTCGATCTGCAAACGGTCTGAAACGACTGCAAACGGCTGGAAACACCCCAGAGGTAGACCACGTATGAGATGGGCGGATATCATCCGCGATCGACTCACAGCGTGGGGCATTGACCCCAGCGAAGCTCCTACCCTCGCCCAAAACAGGCCACTCTAGGTGCTGACGTCTGGTTCCCTCTACGCTGGCGATGCTGCCGAGCAAGAGCTTTAAGTCAAGTAAGTCCAGTCAAAGTATACAATGTTTCCTTTGATATTCCGATCTAGGTCAGCCCGTTGACCAATCGTTAGTCGATCTGACCTAGTAGGCGAGTTTACTATGTCAAATTTAATATTAAGCTGAGAAATAAAAAGAAGAAAAGCTGCGAGTTCCACAACTTGTTTAACAAGTAAATGAACGGTTACATAACAGCTAAAATATAAAAACTCATAATTAATATATCTTTTGATCTATTTATACCACAAATATATAGTCGTATAAAGATGGACTAACATTAAGAAAAAAAAAACGTAAGAGAAAAACAAATAATCGATAAAAAAACATCCGATAGGACGATGGCGACAGGATAAGCTCTCATAATATAAACCATGTCTAATCTTCCTATGCCGTATTTCAAACTTTGAATTTGTATCAAAAAGTTCTAAAATATTCAAAAGAAACTAGACTTTTGTCCCTGGTGGAGGATAAAAGAAGATATTTACAAAATTTCAAAATAATTTATCCAGATTCTACTGAAGTTCCATTCTTAAGAATAGGGGAAAGACCTGAAACACGAAAGAAAGCTAATGATTATGGATATTACAATCTATTAACTATATCTCGGTTCAGCAATGCCACCAGGAATAATTCCTGTTGACCCCCTTTTCCTTGCCATCATCACTGGTTACACAACTTTAATTATTAATTCATTTGATACATAAAGCTTTAGAAAGTGGTTTCTATGCCGAAAAATGGATTATATTATTTGGCGAAAATGCAAGTGCCCAAATGCAGGTTAGAGTTACCGTGAGCTTAAATGTTTGGAATGGTATGTGGTTGACGTTTAGAATGAATATTCTTAGGCTATAATTGTCTCTCTTCGGTTCTTTTATTTTGAAGATAATAAATAAAACGTAAAAGTTTATTGATAACCTGAGAGTTAGTTTATATATATATATATATATATATATATATATATATATATATATATATATATATATATATATATATATATATGACCCCGGCACCGCGCCGGCGGATCGACCGAACACCGCCGACCCGAGGCCCGGTTGAACGCCGCTGATGTGTCTTAACGCCACCGGCGCGCAAAAGGCGCGCCGCCGCTGGCCGAGGCGGCGGCGTTCGGTCGACTTCAAATTAATTTTGCGGCAATTCTTTATTGCGTCAACCGCAAAGTCGGAACTTTTCCTTCTCGTTTGGTTTAGTATTTCAATTTTCTTGATTAGAAATCAAGCAGGGCTTGTACTTTCCCCGAATTTTCGGAAATTTGCCCGAAAATCTATGCGTCACCCCGAAAAAAAACATTGGTTCCCTGAATCCCCGAAAATCACGTAATCACGGTGCCACCCCTAGCGATTTATCATCAGTGACTTTTCCTGCCAAACATTACTTTGCATACCACAATTCTTCACTACTCTCTTGTTCATTAATTTTCGTCTATTTTGTTACTTTGCATAAAAACCAGACAGATGCAATATGCAATTGCAAATATTGCAATATACACAGTTCTTCATATGTTGACAAAAAAAAGTATCGTCTTTATGAAATGAGTTTAAATCATTTCGAATGTAGTTTCCCAATCGTTATTTCTAACATCGTTCGTAGTCAAGAATTTTATTTTCAAGTTGAATAGAATTATAGAACGCATTCAGTGCTATACAGCTTCAGCCTTCAGTTGGATTTGAAATTGACAACCGACAGATTGTTTCTACAGCTGAATTGTAAGTTTGCAAATTTTTTTTTTCTGCTGTTTTTAGATAAGATTTTCTTAATGTTTAATACTCAATTGTTGAACGCCTGAATGTTTAATACTCAATTGTTCGGAAGCTACCCCAAAAATATGACTCACAAATAAATTGTAAATTATTGCCTATAGGGGGGGGATAGGGGACTATCATTTTTAGGTGATAATATCCTTTTTTTTTTATTGAAAGCAGGGATGCCAAAAGGATAATTAATTTTTTCATTTAAAGTGGAGACAGAAGAAAATGATATCAAATTCCCTGGGAAACCATTGAAATATTTTAATCGACCCAGGGCCCCCCATTAAGACTTGTTCATTGTCTTGGATATTTTGCGATTTCTCATAGGCTACTGACCTAATTTGGCTTTTGTGTGTGCTCCATTTTAATTAGATTCTTTGTATCTTATTGAATGCCACAACGAATCTATGACTCAGTTTTCAAACAGTTCGAGGTATATCTGAATAATTTCAACATTTTTCTTGTTGTCTTTGTACCCCTTTAATCATACCCTCAATTTTTTTTTCAAGGAACACTAAGCTGTTTAGCGTTATTTTGCGTGTTTGTTTGAACCATATAGTGACCTAGTTAATTATTAAGTAACTTATTTTTCTAATGAAAGCTGAGACGGTATCCTATCAAGGTGGTATTCAGAGGGGGGGGGGGGTTAAGGTGGTATTACATTTAAATGCTAAAATCTCGAAATTTTTTTATTGAAATCAGGGATCCCAAAAAGTAATTTTTTTTTTTTAATTAAAAGCAGAGACGGAATTTTATCAAGGTGGTATACAGAGGGGGGGGGGGTAGTGAGCTATAATATTTAAATTATAATGCCTCGATTTTTTTTTTTTAAAGCAGGGGTGCCAATAAGTTAATTATTTTTTTTTTTTTTAAAGCAGAGACGGTATCCTATCAAGATATTATACATAGGGGGGGGGGCATAGGGAGTTATTATATTTAAGTGATAGTACCTTAATTTTTTTATTGAAAGCAGGGATGCCAAAAAGTTGACAAAAATTAACAAGATTTTCGTGAGTTATACTTGATATAGCACTTGCATGGTTTTGTCGTCCAAAGGGAAAGGGACATATGCGTCCAACCCATTTTTTTTCTTATTGATGAAACGGGTTTAATTTGAAAACATTCATTCATAAGTACCAGGCAGATTCACACTAAAACGAATTGGTGCGACGAAAGCGATATCGACATCCCCACCTAACGTTGCCCCACCTTCCTCAAAGGCTCACTAACCCAATTTTTCTCAACTTGGTGTTTACAACAGTAAGCAATCACTGGCAAATCTTCAAAGATGCCGTCACTTTCCGAACCCGATTCAGTGTCAGTCGCGGAAGCCTTTTCCTGCTTATCGGACAGAGTATTTTCCTCTGAGTCATCGTCTGAGTCACTGTCGTGAAGTACAGAAAGACGAACATTCGGTACCTGGTGACCGAAAGCAGAAAGTACGTCGTCGGGTATCAAGGCTTTCATTATTCGCTGGCTTTCAATACGAGCTCGCCCTAGCTCGAGCTTGATTTCATCGTCCCCGGGCAAAGAAAAATTGGAACTGACAGATACGACACAAATGGATCTAACTCGCTTGGCCTGGGGCAAGGACAACTGTTCATTAGAATATTGAGCTTCAAAATCCGTTATACTTTCATATCGACGAATTCGATGTAGAAGTTGGAGGAACGAAAAGTTTATTACAGTACTGTAAGTGCTGGTTTGAGACCGCATCTTCCTAAAAAAAATCTTCACACAGTTGGCTATTCATGTCGGAGAGTTTGAAAAGACGTTCGAGCCCAAGCCGTTTGAATCGACGAATGAGAAGCACTAGGGAATTCATATTTATCTCTAGGCAATGGTAAAGGTTTGTGGTAATAAAATTCTCGTTCAAAGCATAATGTCCACTTTTTAGGACCCAGGATCTCCAATGTCGAACGCAGTAAACAACACAACCAAGTAAAGATAACCTCTCAAGAGGAGAAAGTTTGCCGTCGTAAAAAACGCGCCGTACGCTTTCCATAAGCCAAAGATAAAACTCTGTTCCTTCGCTTCCAGGAACACGCTGTTTCAGGTGTGCCGGAGGCACGGAGGCACAGCCGGAGGCACGAAGGAAGGGACACCTGCGACGGTTAGTTATTAGCCCCTCGGTTGAAACCAGATGAAAAATAGTTAGACCGGAAATAAATTTATATTGATAAGTCTCGTTAGAAGTGCTGAAAAACAAGACACTATAACGGGTTGGTCATTTTATCCTTTGGTAATAAAAAAGGTTTCTAAAACGAATAATAGAATGAAATGAATCATGTAAAATGAATGGTTTTGCCAGGATAAAGTTTTAAAACTCATCTGGAGAATTGTTTTAAATACTACAAGAATTTAACATTAAACGGGGATGGGAGGATATCCTAGCCTTGAGTTTTCATTATACAGGAAACCCACAAACAACGATGGATATTTGTATTTCTATTCTAGCCCCCTCCCCGTGTCATTACCTTGGACAATCGTACGATACGGGCATGTTCTGAAGCTCACACAGTCCCACAATTTGAATACATAAAAGGCATTCTATTTTGCAATGGATATCCCATAAATTTACTGGAATCAATTATAGGAAAAAGGTAAAAAAAAGCAGTAAAGGATTGTAAAACAACACAATCTCTAATTGAAAGCGTACCATTGGCAGGCGAAAAGAAAAATTTCACAGTTTTTGAAAGCAGGCCGTGAAAGAGCGCATTATATTATAATACATAACCTAACTTAACCTAGCACCTAACCGCCCCTAAATATTAAATATTTAATTAAAATATACCTACGTCGTAGTTTTCTCACTAAAAGTAAGATCATAACCGATTCCAGACAGGCAAACCGCTTTTGTCAGATCCTAGACAGTGTAATTCTTGAGTTTGTTCCGTTTAACAGACATATATCTGGGTTACTTCTCGTACAATTTGAGAACGCCCTGGACCTAGCTCTTTTCATCAGGGGCACCGTTAAGGGGGTAAGGGGGAGGGGAATTTGCCCCCCCCCCTAAGAAAAAAATAGGTAAAAAACCTATTATATAGCCTATGCTCCTTGACTATCCAGATATGGACCCCTCTTGCCCTTTTTTCCAAAACTAGGCTACCAACTGATTTTTTCTTCTTTTTAATAAAAAAGACACAACCCGAACGTAGCATTCAGTAAGTCAAATAAATTACAGACCTTTTACAACTGTGGGATTGATAAAACCAGAACCATGCTGGGGAGGAAATTTATAGGAGAGGATCCTCCCCATACTGGGGAGGATCCTCTGTTCTTCCGGTTACTTCTATATTAGTAGAACTCGCCAGCAATTGGAAATGAGGTCGTTGGAACACAGAACTTCAATCGACAATGCCATGAAGATGCACCAAAAGCCCGAAAATTTTGATTCCGCCTTGGTCCGACCCGCGTACGACAGCCCTTACCACTTCATTTCTCTTGAAAATACTTCCTTTATTGCCTCTCTTAAAGGTATTTTGCAAGTTTTCAAAGAGGCAATCGAAATCGAGAAATATATACACCAAAATTAGCCCTTAAGGACTCTGGGGCTATTAGCCATAGACACAAGTATGAGTTTAGTCTCTAAACTATAAAGAACAAGTCTTTGAACCTAATCGGATTATATTTTGTACTTTGTTAGATTGTGCAATTAACTTTTCGAGAAAAAATCCAGCTGGTTTAATTGTGAGGGATTGCTCACTTCATACCGCCACTTGTGTTAACACGCAGCGTCCTGAGCGTTGATTTGTCTAAATCAGGACCCACTTGATAACTCTAGCGCCGGAGCATATGGCTGGCACATTCTAAGGTAGGCCTTTGCAATTTTAGTAGGTAAGCTGAAATAGAATTATGAACGATCAATTAGAGGCAACCCAATCAATATTGGCGAAGTTAGAAAGTGTGGAAGAAAAGTTAAAATTTCTTAATCCTATGTCTCAAAGTTGATAATTTATTAAACGATTTCCAAAGCCTGGCTACAAGTCTTTTTGGTCAAATTAGTGAAGTACGCTCTGCAGTAGACATTAATACAAAACGAATCGGGAGCACTAGCAGAGAACTAGCGTCTAGCGTAGCAAGAATGGAAAGAATAGAAAAAGAGCAGAAAAGGTGTAATATAATTCCAAATAATTTTTCTCCGACTGTAAGAGGAAGATATCTAAAAGAAGATCTTATTTCGTGTTTTACCCGTGTGGTGCCCCATTTAAGTATATCCGAACACGATATTATTCACGCATTTTGCTTACCATTACAAAAAAGCGTCCGACCTGTTGTGATCAGATTCCTATCTATAGATCTCAGATTCGCAACCCTAAATTCATTTCAAAAGTTTTCAAACATATGACCTTACTGTAGCTGCCGATTATTCAGCTGGTGAACGGCTCGCCCGAGGTAAGCTTATAGCAGTTAAGATACAAGCGAAAGAAGAAGGTCAGTCAAACGTTAAGTTGAAGGGTGTGAAAATTTTACTTGTGTACGATAAGATAAACGACAAAGTGAAAGATATAAAAAAGATTGAGGAAGCTATAGTCCGTGAGTCAGGGAATTCGGATGAGAGAAGAAGTGATGTTAGCATAGTGAACAGAGAAAGCAATGAATCAATATCATCCCAGGAATCAAATTCTACTATCACACTTAAAACCACGATGAAAAGAAGCTGTGAGATGGTGGTGAGCCCAAATGACCAGGATAGCCAACATAGTGCAGCATACATTCGACAGAACAGTGGGGGAGATAAAAGGAGAGTTGGCATTAGTGGGAGTTATGATGACAGGGGACCGAGGGCAGCCGTCGTGCGTTGCAGTTTGGAGACCGGGGCCCTGGTCTTAGACGGCATTCTGTTGATAGAAGTTTCTCTGGTGGACATTTTTGAGGGTAATTTCAGTGGTAATAATAGTCAATAGCGGGAGCTGGCCCATTGGCAATGTCGTACGTGCATTACGTTGTTGCAGTGGAATATCCAAGGTCATAATGATGATAAAATGAATTATTAGTTTATAATAGAAGATTATGATGTTATCAGCTTAGTTCAGACATGGCAGTATGTGCCAGTAATTAGAAAAGGTTTTTTAAGTTTCCATGTTTCAAGAAAGAGAAGTAAGAATAATCGAATTTATGGTGGTGTTACACTGTTGATTAGGAAAAATTACATTTAGTACATGTGATAGGTTAAAATCGCAATCAGAGAATTTGATTTGGTTGAAGATTATTGTAGGAATTTTTAAGTTTATGATTTGTGCAGTGTATATCCCTCCAGAATCAAGTAGTTATAGTTGGCAGGAGGATACGTGGAACATTTTGTATTCAGAGGCGTGTAAGTATAAGAGGCTGTATAAAGATTACAAGTGTATATTTTTTAGGTGACTGAGGAAGAAAATGATGGTATGAATGATGAGAATATGCTTGAAGTTTTGAAGATGTACGGAAAAAGGACAATTAAGGACCGATCGTGGAGGAAAATAATTGAGGAACTAAACTTTTAGATTTTTGTGGAATTGAGAAGTTAGTAATTTTAAACGGGAGGTTGGGAAAAGATAAAGAAAGGGAGGATTTTACATGTTTGGGGTTGGTAGTCACAGCGTTATTGATTATATTTTAGTTGATTTAAGCCTTTGGTCGGCATGTGGGGAATTTGGAGTTGTGGGAGTTGTGGGGTCTGATCATCAGCCTATTGTAGCAAATATATGGGTTGATAGGGCTATATATAGGAATGACGGGAATATCTTTCACAGTAATAGATCTAATTTCATTAAGAATAAAATTAAGGTAGATAAAATTGGGGAGGATAAGGTGGTTAAATGGCTAGGAGAGAGTGTAGTTGAGAGGAATATGGAGGAAACCCAAAGAATCATAGAGAATGGCCAAATGGATAAAGGTTTGGGACAATTATGGCAGATGATAGAGAGCTTAGAGACTTATAATTTAGTAAACAGAGGAATAGCGAAAAATAAGAAGAATGGATTTTTTGAAGATGATTGTGCAGAAAAAAAATGGAAGTGGCGGACGCACTAAGAAAGCTGAAAATGAACAACGAGGAATTTGCTCTTCTGATGTATCGACAGAACCGAAGGGAACACAAACAGACACTTCGAAGCAAGACGAGGGAACAAGAAAAAGTCAGGAATTAAGCAACTGAGAAAAATTTTGTAACGAAGGAACAAAAAAATTCTGGCAACTAGTACGAGGATCTATTAACCCTTCTACTACAGAGCAAATACTGGGAGCTGATACCTGGCCCGAATGCCTTAAATCACTGGATAACACAAAGGATGGTAGACTGAAGGATTTCTCACAGAGTTTAAGTAACAGACCTGCTATCAACTCAGAGAGGAGGATTATAAACTTATCTCACCAATTACGAATGAGGAGATTGGTAAAGCCCTGAAGTCTATGAAGGGGGGATCGCCATCGGGGATAGATGGGATCCCCATGAAAATTTGGAAGTGGGAAAAAACATATTTTGCTGCAATTTTGATTAGTTTATTTTCAGCTTTGTTAAGTTCATGTAAGTGGCCTAAAGAGTGGGATTTGTCAGTTATGATACCATTATTTGAGAAGGGGAATAGGTCTCACCATAATATTTATCGAGGAATCCATTTATGGAATAGTTTACCCAAGTTATTTTGTAAGGTGTTAGACTTTAGACTAAGGAGGTGGATAGGAAATAGGAATGTTTTGGATAAGGTTCAAGCGGGTTTTAGAGAAGGCTTTGGGATGACTGATCATATTTTTAGTCTGCAGGCTTTAGTTAACAAATATACTAGCACTAAAAAAGGAAGGTTATACACGGCATTTACATATATTAAAGGATGTTTTGATAATGTTTGTAGGTTTCTATTAATGGAAAGTTTGTTAGAGATAGGTCTCCTGATCCCATTTGTGTTAGTTTTAGTTTAAATGTATAGGTTTACTAGAGTAGTTGTGGGAGCTGGTAGACAAGTTTCAAGGGTAGTTAGAGGATATAAAGGTGTTAAACAGGGTTGCACATTGTCTTCTAAATTATTCGCCTTGATTATAAATTCTGAAGTGGCGTTTATGGAAAAGAAGGAGGCGCCGATGGTGAGTTTAGATATTGTATCCATTTGTATGGCGTTGTTCGCAGATGATATTGTTTTGGTTGCCGATTCACAAAGGAACCTTCAGAAATTACTTTATATTTTAGGTGATTATTTGGATACCAAAAAGTTAGAACTTAATTTGGATAAAACCGTAGTGTTAGTATTCCGTAAATGTGGTAAGCTTGAGGAGGATGTTAAACTTAGTTTTAAGGGTAGAAGGGTTAGATTAGTGGAGGAATGGTCATATTTAGGTGTTAAGTTAAAGGCGAAAGAATATTTGTTTAGTAGCCATATAGAAAGTAGGATCGAAAAAGGTAAGGCATGTTGTAATATGGAATTCAGAAGTCAGCTTAGGGATATTAAAAAGATTCAAGTAGTTAAAGAGGTTTTCAAGATTAAAATTTTAGGTGTGGTGCACTATGGATCTGAGGTTTGAGGGAGATAGCCTAGAAACAGTGCAATTAGGATATTATAAGAGGTGGTTAGGGATAAGTAAGCATACAAATAGTTTAGTAGCTAGAGGTGATTTAGGTTTGTTTTCCTTAAGAAGTCGTAGGCTAATTAACATGTTTAGGCGTTGGGAAAATTTTAAAGATGCCTAGGGTACGGGTGATGAAGGTGGCTTATTTAGAACTGTTGAATGGTAGCTCTGGTAGGGGTGGCCGTACCAAATTAAGAGTGCATTAAATCAGTGTGGACTGTGCCATATGTGGGGGGATGGTTTAGGGCTCGAGGACATGGGGGACCAAGTAAGCAGATTAGTTGTAAGAATTTTTTAGGGCCAAAAAATACAGGCATGGCAGGCCCAGCGCTCGCTTTCGAATTCACAGGGTTTCTCTTGTCGGTTGAAGGAGATTTGGGGTGAAGTTTTATTTTTTAAGGTGGGTTTGATTAAAAATAATATAAAGTTATTACCTGAAATGAGGACTGATAGTTTTCCATTGGGCCAAAGAAGAAAGTTTATTGGGAGAGAAAGGTCAAAGGCTGGTCCTAATTATTGTCCTATGTGTGGAAGTTTAGATGAGAGTGTATATCACTTGATGTGTGAACGTGAGGAGCTGGGTGATTTGAGACTTGAAGTGTTTGGTAGGGGGTATTATGATTTTGAGTGGTTGGTGAGAGTGTGTGCAGATGGGTGTTTTATGGGGATCAGAAGCTTGGCACGATTCCTTTGTCTCGCGATGAATCCTAGAAGTAGATTCCTGTAGGATTATGTTAGGATTTGTGCAATTTCTTTGTTTACATTTTTTGCCATGGCCTATGGGCTTTTAGTGCAAATAAATTTTATTCTATGCGGGACTCTTATTTGAGTCCCATTTATAATGAAATAATAAATCCAGATTTTTCTCTTCTACATTATAATATTTCGAAACCTAGCCAAATTTTAGATGACACCAATTTTATAGTAAGCACTTGCTTGTATCCCTTTATCGTGTTATCGCTTTAATGTAGCACATCTTATTTTAAGCCCCTTCCAAGGTCCTTATTTGAACGTTAGCCTTTCAAATTCGACTTGACATGAGTAAAAGAGTTGAGTTTTTAAAAGTGGACACTTTTCTGGAATGAGTTGCACCTATAAAAATCTGAATAAATTGTTTACTGTTTCTATAGCGAAAGAGAAAACTCTATCATTAGTGGTGGCTGTTCTGCATACCTAACAAGGAAAGTTCATTCAATTTCACTCCGAGTTAAATTATGCTTCCTAAACTTCTAAAACCGAAGAGCTTTGCAATTGCATACAAAACGATTGTGATTATCTTCACCAGGGTTTTCCAACTGCAGCACGAAAGTGCTATTTTAGCACTATTTCATTATATGTAGCACTGTAGCAAGTGAGCAGTGCTGCCACCTATAACACGAAAATGCTATTTTAGCACTATTTTAGAACTATTACAGTTAATTTTTTTATTGTACCACCGAGAATCGCTGTGTAGAATGCAAATTTGGGCAATTGTAGCACTTTAGAAACTGACCGTAGTGACAACTCTGATCTTCACCCCAAACGTTCTTCAAGCTGTGTAGAGGGAAGCCGACTCAAAGGGCCTTTCGAGAGCTCCTCCCCAAGACCGACTGCAAGTGTGTCCATGAAAGCACTATTGTAGTTACCCCCGGTCAGTAACCTAGGGCTAGGCTACACTGTCTGCGGAACTTGAGCATGATAGGTGCCGCATTTGTTCCTACAGACTCTTATAAAGGCTACCGACACGTTTACTGAAACTAAAATATTATTTCAAATCCAACGAAGCGAAGATGCATCTATGATTTTGTCTGTTAAATGGAATGATCACCCATGCAGTTGGCAATAGTATACTTGTTGAGGCTAGTGGTAAATATAACTATTAGCATTACGAATCTTGCAATAAAAAATTGAGCACAAATGTCAAATCCGGACTATACAGATGGTACGAAGACTTATGGTCGTAACTTAAAAACTATGAACTCTAGAAACGTTGACACTTCCAAACTCAGGTTTAAATAAATTCACTCCTCAAGGATATTCAAAAAAAGGACATTACTTGTTTGACTTTCCAAAGTAAAACGAACATCAATCATTACAAAACACAGAGTGGGAAAATTTTCAACGCCGTCTTGTATAATAAGAAGGTATGCCCCATAGCGATGCATGATTTTACATAGAAAATTTAATAGTCTGTTATAAAGGTTGCAGACCTAATGGCATATTGATAAATTCTGAGCTCAGTTAAGCTGGCCGGATGTTGCAGCACTGGGTATTGCCGCATGCGTATCGCGATTCATCTTAGATTCATTCTTGCTCGTTAAATTCCTGCTGTTATAAAGGTTGCAGTCCTAATGGTATACTGACAAATTCCGACCTCAGTTAAGCTGGCCGGATGTTGCAGCACTGGGTATTGCCGCATGCGTATCGCGATTTATCTTAGATTCATTCTTGCTCGTTAAATTCCTGCTGTTATAAAGGTTGCAGTCCTACTGGTATACTGACAAATTCTGACCTCAGTTAAGCTGGTCGGATGTTGCAGCACTGGGTATTGCCGCATGCGTATGGTAATTTATCTTATCTGCTAAAAACTCCTGCTCGTTAAATTTGTTTAAATCATGGTGGAATATTTCCCTCATGAAAATCAGGGTCTTTAGAGACAGCTATGTCAATATAGCACTTCAACGACTACAATTCCCTATCGCAATACATAAAAGTGTTCAGTCCACTTTAAGGGGAAAATGAGTTATTGTGCTCATAAGATTCCTCAAGTGGCCCTTACCTATAAGTCCCAGTTTTAGAAGTGCTTTTATTTATTAGGAAGCATTAGGGAAAATTGACCACAATTAAACTAAAAATATTTCAGAAACCTTCAAGTCAAGGGCTACCTCAAGTAATTTGTATACGACCAAAACGAAGCAATGTTATTCAATTAAACACTGGCATTTTTAATAGTATTGTTTTATTTGAATTCCCCCCAAAAAACGATCAGAGTAATATTCAAAAAATTTACTTTCGACATTCGGTAAATTTGGAAAACTTTTCATTTTTATAGTATGTACACGGAATGTGTTTATGCATACGGTATGCGTATGTACATGGAATGGAAAAGCGTAATGGTAATTTATGGTATGGACTGTTTCTAAAGCTTCCTTCAAATTTGTTGTTTAGCCAGCCAAGAAATATCAACCAGCTTTTTTTGCGTCCATAACAAGACGTATCTCTGAAAGATTTTTCCAGAGAAGTATGGACGACATGTCTATAAGGGTAACCGACACGACTTATATTACCACAACGTTTAACAAAGTGGCATTTAACTTAACATCTCACGTCTTTTACTATATATTATTATCTTGTAGATAGTATACGCTATTTGTATGCTACCGTACATATTTACAACGTTGCATGATAACGTTATTAGGGCTAATTTAGGGTTGCAGCCCCTTTGTAGCAGTTTTTTCTCAATGTTTCGTAGTGCCTTCTAATTTTTAAGTTTCCGTTGAAGAAAAATTCAAAAAATTTAGCTATTAATTATGGTTTGCTACAGAGACTTCATCTATTTTGTTTCTACAGGCAACTAGCAATAGCCAAGAGCTTTCACGGGGCAGGGGGGGGGTGGTAATATATTTCTGGGAAATATTAATATAATTATTTACTAATATATCTTTTATTTATTATACGATATATAACACATAATTTAATTCAACTATTAATTTAATTATTATAAAATATAGAATTTAACTATTAATCATGGTTGCTACAGAAACTTTATCTTTTTTGTTTCTACAGGCAATTAGCAATAGCCAAGAGCTTTCACGGGGTAGGGGGTGGTAATATATTTCTGGGAAATATTAATATATTTATTTACTAATATATCTTTTATGTTTTATACGTTATATAATGCATATAATTTAATTTAACTATTAATTTAATTATTAATTAATATTTAATTCAACTATTAATCATGGTTGCTACAGCGACTTTATCTTTTTTGTTTCTACAGACAACTAGCAATAGCCAAGAGCTTTCACGGGGAAGGGGAGTGGTAATATATTTCTGGGAAGTATTATTATATTTATTTACTAATATATCTTTTATGTATTATGCGTTATATGTATTTCACGCTATAACGCTTGACGTTATAACGTTGCATGATCACGCTATTAGGGCTGATTGAGGGTTCTTGTTATCAAGAGAAGCCAGTTTTGTCTATGTTTTTGTAATGCATCTTGGTGTTTAAGTTTCCATGGCCAAAAGCTTTGTTGGGGGAGGGGGACAAAGAATAAACAGAACCTATTTGGACCCAATTTTAAAAGAAGTAGATTCATTTGAGACACATACTGTAAGAACGTTTGGAAAATCGGAAGATTATGCCCTTTCTATATGACTTTCCTGGTTTAATTCCCAGTAGTGGTTCTATATTCTTACGAAGGAGAAAACAGCAACAATTTTGATTTGACATTAAATCATAAGAAAAAAAAAACAAGCGTGATTCATACAGAGAAATTAATCCGCATCTACAGAAATATACAAAGGTTGCTCGGAGAAAAATCTCAACGGGGGTTCTAGCCTTGCCAAAGAACTAATACTCAGGGTTGTCAACCAGACAACTTTTTTCCTAACACCATTGAAGATAAAAAGTTCTCACCAAAAAACAATATTAGCATGAAGTGAAAGCTAATTCGTATTTTTCTGAAAAAAAAACTCACCAATAACCTCGTATAAAAACCCAGTTTATAAGAATAAAAGTAGATCAGTTATGATGTTGAAAATGAATTAATTCATAGGCATATTGAGGCAAAAAGGCTTTAGTAAGAAGGAAAGCAAAAAAAAACGTGAAGGGTTCTAATGAGTAATATTTACTTAAACATATAGACATACTAACAGGTAAAGTATTTGGAGTTTGTCCGATTTGCTATGTATTTATCTAACAAGTTATGGAGACCAGAATCAAACAGTTCGTGTAACGAACTGTAAGTAAGGAGCGACCCGGCTCAATGGTAACCGAAACTCTAGAAAACGGGTTTTTGATACCAATAGATATATCAAAAGAATCAGATTTCAATGCTGATTTCAAATATATAACTTTCATGAAGTTTAGAGCTACCCATCAAAAGTTACGCGCCTGAGAAAATTTGGCTGATTTTCAAAAAAAGGGGGAAAGACCCCCTAAAAGTTATAGAACCTTAATGAAAATCACACCTTCATATTCAGCGTATAATAGAACCCTACTGTTGTGGTTTAAAGGTCTTATCTAAAAAAATGTGTTTTTTTGCATTTTTTGCCTGAATAAATATAACGGATGGGTTTTTTTTTTGTTTTATTTTTGTTTTTTTTTTTTTCCCAGGGGTGATCGTTTAGACCCAGTGGTCCTAAAATATCGTGGGTGGGCTCATTGGAACGGAAATTTAAAGTTTTAGTGCTCTTTTAAAGTCACAAAAAAAAATGGAGGGCAACTAGGCCCCCTCCCACGCTCATTTTTTTCCCAAAGTCATCCGATCAAAATTTTGAGATGGCCATTTTTTTCAGCATGGTTAAAAATATGATAAATATGTCTTTTAGGATGACTTGATCCCACACATTACCCATGTGTAGGTATTTAATTTATTAAATTGAATATTTTTAAAAAGTTATTTTTTTTTTTTTTTTTTAATAAATAATTTGTAATTTTATATTGTTTCTTTGATTTTTGTTCATTCGCCTGTGGTGGGATAGAGTGAATGAAAGGTCATTGACTGACTTTTACCGGTGGGAAGGGACAGTGCTATGAAGGGGGCGCCGGATTTCCCAGCATTATTAAAGAAAAAGATCAGGAATTAAATAAAAAAAAACAAGTTTTTCAACTGATCAACTGATTGTGATTAAGAGGTCATTTTTAAAGAACTGGAAAAAAAATTCGAACTATAGTTTAAAGAGCAGGGTATTGACTAGGGGGCGAACCCCTAATATACGTGTTAAAAATTTATGAATATAGAAGTTCGTTACGTAAGTTAATTCTAAGTTACGTATATTTATTACTAATAAAAACGTTCGTAAATAAAATTAAACAAGTTTCGAGAAAGCCATTTAACCAAATAATATCAAATTTTGTTTTAAATATTAATGCACGGTTATCCAAGATCAAACTCTGTATTAATTCAAAAACGTTCAAAAATTAAATAAAAAAAACTAGTTTTTTTAACTGAAAGTAAGGAGCAACATTAAAACTTAAAACGAACAGAAATTTTCCGTATATGGAAAGGGCTGTCCCCTCCTCAACGCCTCGCTCTTTACGCTAAAGTTTGACTTTCTCACAACTCTATTTTTTTAAACAATAAAAAAACTTTAGCGTAAAGAGCGAGGCGTTGAGGAGGGGACAGCCCCCTTCATATACGGAATAATTTCTGTTCGTTTAAAGTTTTAATGTCGTTCCTTACTTTCAGTTAAAAAAACTTGTTTTTTTTATTTAATTAGAGCCAAGATTGCTCGAAATAAAGTTTTGATCAGCTTTAAAGCCTGATCAGACGATACGTACCGTTTTTTAAGTCCCTGCAATTTTCTGCTTTTGCCAGGTTCACCAAAAGTTGAACAAGTTTACAAAATACAAGGGCAGCGGATAGAACAGTGGACAAACCATGAACTGACCAACTTAAAGTTTTGTTTTTGTGTGATATGTGTATCACACATGTTGAGTATGTCTGGTATATTTTGAGTGGCCTCCAACTGAAACAACCCTAAGCCTCCAGTCTTTCTATACTAAGACTTAATATTTTTCAAGGCTTAAAAAAACATATATACCTATTTCTATACAAAGCCTGAAAGAAATCCCAGATGATCGAGTAGATTATCTGAATCAAGATCATCTGTAGATCAGTAGACCAAGTGGCCACTCTAATGCCCAATGGCCATTAGAGTGGTCATAGAATAGCCATTAGAACCATTAGAAGTAATCGACATGTAGGACACATATGGCTCTCTGGTTGGCTATTTCCCTTCGGATTAACTAGGTAGGACCTATGGCGAGAATCACTTCTCCAGCCTAAGGTTGATCATTCTACTACAATAAACGCTATAGTAGCATAGCGTTACTAGTACATTTTACAGGATGAGGTGCGCTTTCTTCTTGGGGTGCTTTTTAAAAAAATAGCACTGTTTTTGTGTGTAATGCTTTTTGATGACACGAAAATCAGATTTTAACCTTGAAAAAGGCACCCCTCCCACTTTCCGCAAAAAATGTCCATCAACAGGAGGGATAGAGACAGGAAGATTCCTTCAGGGTCGGTTCAAAACATACTTCCACGCAAATATGGCTTAAAGCATACTTTCAAGTTTTTCAACCCTCTCCTCGGGAAAAATCTCCACAAGCCTCAAACCTATATAGGCTACACTAATGAAACCAACATATTGGAAACCAGCTTCAACTTCCTTCCTCAAATCAAGATCAATCAATCATAAGTGATTGGCTACTCATATTCTCGACATACATAAAAAAAAGGCTCTTTCCTAAGGAGTTTCGATGGAAAAAAAAACATCAAACCGTCAAAATCCTTTTATACTAAATTTCAGCCGAAGTCGTGAATGTCACCCAGTATGCATAATAGCTTCAAACCATCTTTAAGTACCTTAACATAATTTTCTATCGAGTAAGTCGATGTTCTCTCCTAAAAATCTGAAAGGGACATACTAGGCAATTTCAGTGAGCTTTAAATCACTGTACATTATGCATCTTGGCCGACGGAATATGATTTGCGACCATTTTCTATACTACTTAAAGAAGGGGACAGCAGCGTCCCCTTGCTAAGGGGAAGTTGAGTGGAACGCTGAGGAATAGAGTCCAAGTTGGCCAGTAGCCGAAAAAGTGATGGAGTTTTCCAATGGTTTTCTTTATAGCGTAATGAATCGTAATCATTATGAACGTGATGATTACGTTGATGTATTGGTTTAAAGGATGGGGAACTTAGGGTGACATAAAGGGATTGAATATCTAGACAAGTGTTCTATCAGTTAAATAATTGATTTTGTAATTGAGTCAAAAATAATCTAATCAGAAAATGGTTTGATTGGAAACCAATAAAAAGGTTTCAAAATAGCACAGGGGTCAAGCAGACGTAGAGTCAAAGTGATGTTTTCTAAAGTATCTAACCCATTTCGGTACTTATGCATTATATGGTACACAACGCTATATACTGTATAGGGAAATGCTACAGGAAACCTGTCAAACGGGCATTTGCAATAGATAAATGGATCGCAAAGCGTGGTTTGTCATTCCGTTTATCCGTTCACAATACTTCAACTATTGTTTTTGCGGGTTTAGGGGAAAAAAAGGTACCTAGGTTAGGTTAGGTTACGTATTTAATATATGCTATGCTTTACCCCCTCCGCCCCCCCTAATGTGCAAATATATAGCCCAAATTTGTTTCTAAACTATTATATTTCATCTTATTTTATTTCATTAGCATTAACCAAACTTGACTTTCGCGTGTACCATAAAATGCATAAGTAGCCCCATTTCTTATACCTGTTTTTTTTTTAACATAAAAAATCTTATTTAAGGTAAAATCATTTATGTTTTCTGTGCAAAAAGGCATAGTCACATTGTAAGAAAATAATTACATTACAAGAAAACTGAAGCAGGACTTCGTTGTAAAAAAAAAAGTACAAAACTTCGTTTTTCACGTTATTTTGCATCAGCATCATCACTTACAGTTATTTCAAAGAAGAAGCATGATAAATTACAGAGGTTTACTTCAGAAACCTCTAATTACAATGTATTTCTCAGTTGAACAAAAAATGGTGTAATTGAGTGGAAAAGGTAGGACAGCAAACGATGATAAAACAACAAGTGACAATAAATAAAATTAGACAGAACGCCGAATATTCCGGCCGTACCTCAGAGGACCTACCTTGGCTGCCGTAAGAAGAAAAGAAGACTGAAAAAATGAGCCGAAAAATATAGCGAAAGTTTTCTTTCAGGAGGGTAAGGCGATTTTGAATGTCGACTTAGAGGGGAAGGGGCAAACTATTTTTTCTCCAGTCCCTGCAAAAAAGTAAACTATATGTTTTTTTCTGTTTGATGCCTGACATCGGACAGGTTCACCGGGTAGTATTTGTAATATTGTAACATCAGACAGGTTAAAAAAGTGGTTCATTTGTAAGGTCAAGTAATTATACATTTTCTGGTTTTTTGTCAACGTCGGTTTTATTCTTCCTTCTTTAGGGTGTTGTATTTTTCACAGTCCTCATTTTTTATTTTCGTTTTTTAGGCACGAAGGACGGGGTGTGAACGACGGTACGAAATGTTTATCACATTTTTCCTTTGTTACTAGCCATATCCAGTTGTTTTGTTTTAATTTTCTAGATTTATTATATTTTTGGGGCACATTATTTTAAACATTCACTTAAGAGGAAGCGGTTTCACAGACCGTACTGGCAGGAACAAATTTTATTTATTGGTACTTATCACAATTATTGTTTTATAACCATATCAGAACATTTTCCCATGGGGAGGCGGATTCAAGAATACAAAAAGATTTATCCTCGGTCCAAGGTAGTTGGTCTTCCACTAAGGAGGGGTTCCGTTGAAGTGTCCCCCCACAACCCCTCTACACACCGTTTCGACAACATATCTTCAAAAATGCAACTCAGATCCAAGTAAAAGATTAGAACAAAATTAGCTTTTATTATTTATTTCGCTGAACTGCCAACAGTGTATTTTTTCTACAGGAATTTCAAATAAACTCTAGCTGACAATGGAAAATGGTTCACTAGTTTTCAAAGGAACTTTTATTTTCCAAATCAAGGCAGAAAATGAAAGATAATAATGAAATACAAAGACAAGCAGTTCATAAAAAGAGCACAGAAAAAAGTGACAATCGCAGATTTCGAATTAAAACTGGAAAACACAGTTTTCAGCTCCATCAAGTATCTTTTGTTCTTTTAATGCAACATGCCACGCGTGATTTGTCTATACAATCAGGAATTATTGACCCACCCCCCACAGCTTTTGTGCAAAGAAGAGAAGAATTAAATGTAGGCGTTTGACAAATCGTACATGAAAGTTTTTAGGTTCAAATCCGCATGATTAAATACAAAATGCAATTCTCCCTTCGATTGATTCATACAACTCACCCTAATAATTTCGAAATATAAGGGCGAGTGAATTATTCTGATTGCATTTCCAGTGCTGGATTAGACACATTTTAGCTTAGAAATAGAAGTTTAAAAAGAAATTTAAGAAAATTTAAGCAATCTTTGAATCATTGTATATTATTCATCTTTAAAAAGAAGAAATTTAATTATTAAAAAGACATTTAATCATTGAGGTAGATAAATTCGGAGACCACACTGCCTTTCCATGACGATAAATAAAAGTTCAAATAGGGATAAAATCCTTTTAATAGACAATGATTCACAAACAGTGATAGAAATTCATAAAAAATACCAGATATTTCGGTCACATATGCAGTGACCGTCATCAATAGTAAAACGGTTTTACTACTGAAGACGGTCACTGTATATGTGACCGAAATATCTAGTATTTTTGTGAATTTCTATCTGAGTAGGGTTCTAAACCCCTACCTTTCTAAAATCTAGAATATAATTTGTACTTTACTGAAAAAAATCAAATGAATTTACAGAAATAATGAGCATTGTCAGTTTTTAGATTTTTATCCCTATTTGTCAGATTTTCATCCCATTGTCAGATTTTATCCCTATTTGAACTTTTATTTATTTTTAATCATTGAGGAAAGTTTTCTGGTGCAAATCAACAGTAAAAACTTTTCCAATCAACAGTAAAAACTTGTATCAAATATTTTAATTCTTTGATGAAAACAATTATTATAATTTATACCCCAGTACCATAGATGTTGCAAGGGACGTGTAACCGGAAGATACCGTTCATTTTAAAACAAAAATTAAACTAAAAAAAAACTGAACAATCTATTATGACATACTTTTTTGTTTGTGACCGAGCTTTGTCGTGGGTAAAGGTAGCTTAAAAATCTGCAATTATGAAATTTACACTTCTCCGACTTCATTTTTCGTAAGTGATTTTGCTGTTATGAAAATAGCACGAAAATGACCGTTAATATTTTTGGATTCTGAAGCCTGAGCATGATTTTCAAAACAAAGTTCTGAAGTAAGTTAAAATACTAAAACTTCAAAATAAAAAGATTTTTGCGCCCTGGGCCCATCTTAGGGTAAGAACCACTATTTTCAATGATTTTTCTTTGGCTTTTTCAAAATTTAGTAAGTTTCTAGGGAAGTACTTAAATTTAGTTATTAGGCAAGGCCGTACCCAGGGGGGGGGGGTTACCCGGTTTTAACCCCCCCCCCCCTAAGTTTTTGACCGAGTCGAAAATAAGTCAAAAACTAGTAAAACCTAGGTAAAAATCAGTAAAATTAGTCGAAAACTGAGTCAAAAATTAGTAACCCCCCCCCCCCGAAAAAAATTCTGGATCCGCTCTTGTTATTAGGGTAGTACTAAATTTCGTCAGTGCTGTCATAATGAACCGTGGGAACAAATAAGCAAATTCTGTTATTAAAATTCGACAACGCTGTTCATCCGTAAAAATTCAAACATTGACTATCTGTTGGTTCTGCAAGACAGCTACACCTTCAAGGAGAGCTATACCTTCTTAAGCTATTTGATGTCACAGGTTTAGCTTATTTTCGTTAATTTTTCAACCCCGTTTCTTTCTTTTTCATTAAAAATTGAATACCCTTCCCCCACCCCTCTCTAATTTTCTAAGATATATATGGTTTTTCACTTAACCAGTTTAAACCGTCAGACTTAATCTTGAATGTCTTCGGTACACCGTATGGCTGCTCCCAAGGTGATTGAGGGAACACTGCTGAGCGACACTAAATAAGATGCCGAAAGAGGAAATAAGTAAAAGGAAACTATGCTAGACGCTTTTTGGAGAAGGTATTTGAGGATAATCATAAGAATCAAGCTTGGTGATGAGGTGCCAGACATGACGATGGCTTTAGCATTTCCTCTGAAAGACTCTCCTTACAACCGTTTTACTAAATAGTATGTAAAGCAGTTGGAGTAAAGCAGGATATACCAGATTAGGCTGGGACAGGGTAATCAAAATTACCTAAATATTTGAGTATTTGCTTGGGATGTGGCGTAAGACCAAGCTCTAAACAAAGTGGTGTGGAGGAATTATCATAACTGTTCTGATGGCATGGCAGCTTAATGATATGGTTAGATGAAAGCATCAGCAGTAGGTTTATGAAGAGCAGGCCCGTATCCAGGGGAGAGGGTTACCGGGTTTGAACCCCCCCCCCCCCCCGCAACTTTTTACTCGTAAAAACGTGACAAAAATGAGTACTTGTCTGTTAAACGGAACACACCCAAGAAGTGAATCGTGCTTTTCTCACTCAAAACAAACAAATTATAACCGATTCCAGAGTGGCAAATCGGTTTTTGTCAGATCTTAGACAGCGTAATTCTTGAGTGTGTTCCGTTCAACAGACACGTACCCAAAAATGTATATTAACCAATTTTTGATGCATTTTATAAGTTATTTTTTTGTAAAAAAAAAATCCCCCCGAACCAAAATTTTGGATACGCTCTTGATGAACAGCCAGTCTAATCTAGCTGTGATAACTTGAAAGGCATCAAGTTGTAAAGCATCAATTCTACAGGAGAGCGTTAGAAATGGAAATAGTCTTTAGGCAGCTTGGCTGGCAACAATACCCATTGTTTTTGTGATAGTTATTTTTTTTCAAGAACTGTTTTTAGGCATCCAAGAAAAGTCGGCAATTTAATTGTGAAAGCATTTCTGCCTACATAGAAAGGAGACAACACAATTTGGGAAAGTCAAAAAATCAGTTCATCTTGAAAGCCAAATGAGACATGAAAAGGGAAAATACTAATCGATTCAGCTTACTTGATTGGGAGGAGAGAGATTGTATAGATCTAATTCTATGATAATCTCACACAAAGCTCAATGAATTTCAGAGAAAAATGCTGGTACCTTAAAAACTGGCTACACTATGAAATCAGAACTGATTTCATAGCTACCAGGCATATCGAAAAAAAAATCCGTAAAAATTGTATGTGGCCTTTGAATTAACTTAAATCCAAATTGTTAATCCAAAATTAAAACAATTAAAATTAAAACAAACATTTCACAAAAAAAATTTGATTTTCCCGAAAATTTGCATCAAGTCAGTTGTTGATTACAAGTAGGAGGCAAAAATTTACAAAATAGACATGTAAAATCAAAACATTTTAAATACACAGATTCGCAAATGATGGACATGATATTCCATGTTAAAATCCATTTGTTATAAGTTAATCCAAATTAACTTATAAATCCAAGCAGCAGTTCTCAAAGCTAAATATTATTCATAAAGCAGAACAGCAGTGACCTCCATTAAAAAAAAATGAAGGTAAAGGCACTGGTGAATTAATCTGTTCAGGGTACACAATAATTTTAAATCGGGGGTTATCAGCAACCGAACAGCAAAAATGGACGAATTGTATGAAAATCG
This sequence comes from Artemia sp. Qi Xiang Cuo, assembly GCF_049724085.1. Classification (NCBI taxonomy): domain Eukaryota; kingdom Metazoa; phylum Arthropoda; class Branchiopoda; order Anostraca; family Artemiidae; genus Artemia; species Artemia sp. Qi Xiang Cuo. The sequence goes on along the minus strand of NC_142797.1, from coordinate 26,865,253 downwards.
AAAGAAATATGGAGAAAATAAATCCATAAGAATCATGAGATCTCGTGTAGGCCAGCTCTAGCTGCACATGACTGACTCTGGTGAATGCATATTCAACTGAGGAGCATAGGGCGTGTTATTTTGGAGAGGGGGGGGGGAATAAAAAACAAGGAGAGTCAATAAATTCAATCTATAAAAGTTTATAAATTGCATTGTGTTTTTTAAGGAGGGGGGGGGGGGCTCTGCATATTCCAGATTTCGTGGAAGAGTGTTCCCAGACCCAGTATCCTCCTGGGTATAGTCAAACATCATACTTTTCGGAATGAATTATTTTCAAAGATTTTCAATACAAGTGAAACGGATTCTTTACAAAAATCGGTTAATTTGTTTATGACGAATAAAAGGGGAGATAGACTTGCACTTCAATGGGCTCAAAAAGTAATTTAAAAAAAAGTCAAACTGAGGAAAGTAAAAATGGGAAAAAATACCACATTTATTAATAATTTGGCTGATCTTTGGCCATCTTTTAAAGCAAAATTCGTTTCACTATTTACAATACAAATACTGGAATTAATAGCATTTCACAGCCAACGACGAAAATCGACGTTGTAAACTGAACTAATACGGTAATGAAGTAAATGCTTCACATTAAGGGGAAAAGAACCTTTGTTCCGCTTTAAACTTTCAATGAATCTGGAATGAATTTAATATTTCAGTCAAAATTTAACATGAGTTAACAAACTATTTATTGACCTGTACTTTTATGATCCAGAGCATAGAATTCACTTACCAAGAACAACAGCTCCAAAGCACATGCCTGCACATCCGAGCAACCACCGACCCACCCATTTTGTTTGAGTGGTAGTTATCGTACCTGCTTTTTCTGCAGCAACAGTCACAGCTGAGCGAACAGCTTGTGACAATGTACCACTCTGTAATGTAATAAACAGAAAGTTAGAGTTAAAAGACGCAAACTTCAGCATAATATTTTGTAGCATTCATAAAATACATATAATCAATAACTAGCCACAGGGCCTGTTGGACAAAAGGTATAAATATACCAAAAAAAAAAAACTTAGCCTATACTCTTTTATGAGGACTGGAGAAAAAAATTGTTTGTCCCGTTTGTTCTTGACTTGACTTTAACGCTCTTGGTTTAACGCTCTTGCTCAGCAGGGACACCAGCGTAGAGGGAACTAGTTGACAGAGCCGTTAGTCTTCTCCAGGTGGTCCTGTCCCGGGCTAATGATGGGACTTCATTTCGGTTGATATTGCGATTGAGGACTCGTTGGTTTATTACATGAGCCCACCTATTCGTCTCCCTCTAGGACGTCGCCAGCCATTTTCCGGGCGGCTGAAATCCGTAATGATCCTTGAAGGGTGCTTGGCGGGAGGCGGAATAGGTTTCCATACCACCTCAGGGAACGGGGTTCTGCTTGAGTAGAGATTTGCCAGCTTGAAGGTCGTCAGAATCTTACTGTTGTGGACCTTGTCATACCATTTGAAGCATTCTATTCGACGTAAGTGTCTAGTTTGAACGGCATCGAGTTTTCGTAGCTGTATCTGAGTTATTGGCCACGTCTCAGAAGAATATAACGTGATGCTTGAGACTGTGAAGTTGTAAATTCGAGCTGTTTTTGACGACTAATTTGTGCTTTGAGGAAAACTGCCCTCAGGAGTCGTCCAAATACAGAATTTGCCTTGGTTGATCTGGCAGAGATTTCGGCGTCAAGTGTGTCGTTTGAGGATATAACTGATCCGTGATATACATACATGCGTGTATTTAAAAACCAGTGGCCATATACGCAAAGACAAATATATGAACTGCCTTACCAAGTCGACAGTTCAAACACACACAATTCTAAGCACCCTTATCCCCTTCAAAAAAAAAAACTTTTTATGAAACTTAAAACTTGGCCCCGAAGCTGTGAGACAAAACATGACACATTCACCAAGCTAGGGATAAAAATAATTTCCTTTCAAGAAAACCTACTGATTGAATACAATCTCTATTAATGAGATATACTCACTTGCCTTAGGTTTCAGGCATAAAAAGGAAAATACCGTATGCATTCTTTTGAGCATCCGAAACAAAAAGACTTGGAAAATACTCTCAAGAAGTACTGCTGTATAGCATCACATAATTTTTTTCAGACTAGTGATGGGTTGGATTTTAAATGCGCTTAATAACTGTCTGAAGCAAATTGGCGAACTAATCAGACAAGACAGAATTCAAGGTAACACAAGTTTTCAAGAAACACTGCTGACAACATGATAATAGCTACTTGCTCTGTCAGCTTATTTCTGTTTCGTTTGACCAGAAAGATTACATCAAATAGAACCAAAAACTAAATAACACCACACACATCGCTTAGTGGATATACAGCCTAAGTTAGGTCCAGAAATGTGTTATTCAGCTCCTTCCTCTTTTTCTGGGAATATAATTAGCCAAAACATTGGTTTGTTGTCTCAACATCTTCAGTCAACAGCTCTTTGATCCTATTCACGCCAATATTCGTTTGTTGTTTTTTTTTAGCTCAAAATGGCAGAAGGTGACCCTTTGCACAGCCGCCATCTTTTTTGCAACTTAAAAGTGGTCCAACAGCTTTAAACTTCTATTCAAATGAACCATCTTTTGAGTGCACGTACAGTTTACTCCGATCCCCCCTCCCCTTCTACACATGAACCTAACTAGAAGACAATAAATGGTGTCCCAAAAAGAATACCAGTTTTGAATCAACTATAGATCGAAGATTTATTTATAAAGAAGCAAACAAAACACACCATTTTCTTCAGAAGACGTTGCAATTATATGTGAAACACAATATTGGGCATATGCCCCACTCCCATCTTGCTAGCTCTACCGGCACTTATTCTGTCCAAGAAGTTATATGTCCGAGGATCTGATTTTCGATAAAGGGGGATCCTTTATCGAATCCTGTGATCAAAAATTCACGGAATCATAATGAGAATCGCACCATTATATTCAGCGTATCAAAGGAACCTCCTTTAGAGGTTTAAGCTCCCATCTGCAAAAATGTGGAATTTTGTGTTTTTTGGCCAAAAGACAGACCACGGACTCTTTCTTCTGGCAAAAATACACAATTCTACATTTTTGCAGATAGGAGCTTAAAACCTTAAATATAAGGTTCTTCGATATGCTAAATAGATGGTGAGATTTTCATGAAAATTCCATGACTTTTTGGGGGTGTTAACCCCTTTATCAAAAATCAGGCAAATTTTCTCAGGCTATATTTCTTGGACAGGATATATGTCTGTAGGGCTAGCAAGAGGGAGTGGGACATGTGCCCATTATTGTGCTTCCATGTAATTGCAACATCTCTTGAAGAGACTGGTATGTTTTGTTTGCTTGTTTCAAACAAATAAATTAAATTTATAGTAAATTTGGCGTTTTTTGGGACTAAGCCCAAGGACCTGAGAGTAATTTTTTAACATGAGCATTTACCATCATCATAGAAGAAGCTACAGAATGTAAGGAAACTGCACATTTTTAACTTTTGGAAGAGCTCATTTGCACGTTAATTAAAATTTACAGCGTCTTTGTCAGGGATCACACTGATCAGAGGGCAAACTGGTGCCCGTTCAACCGTGTTGTGTCCCAGCAGCTGCACATAGCCTCACTTGTGCAAGCACGATTCTGATTTCAAAAAGGTTTACAATATCCGCATTTGTATTAAAATGTATTTCAGAAGCCGTTTACTTGCCAGATGGATGCTTTCTATAAAGTTAGAATTCCTCAAATTGTACAGTGTCAAACATTTCGTGGTAACGAACTGGAAGGAGCGACCAGCTCAATAGTAACCAAAACTCTAAAAAACAGAATTTTGATACCAATAGATATATCAAAAGAATCTACTTTTTGTGCTGATTTCAAATATATAAATTTCATTAAGTTTAGTCTTACCGCTCAAAGGTTACGAGCCTCAGAAAAACTTCCTGATTTTCGAAAAAGGAGGAAACATCCCCTAAAAGTCAAGTGATCTCCATGAAAACCACATCATCGGATTCAGCGTATCAGAGACCCTAATGCATAGGTTTCAAGCTCTTATCTGAAAAAAATGTTGAATTTTGTATTTTTTTGCCAGAAGAAAGATCACGGATGCAGGTTTATTTGTTTGTTTTTTTTCCAGTGGTGATCGTATTGACCCAGTAATCCTAGAATATCGGGAGGGGGCTCATTCGAACAGATATTAAAAGTTCTAGTGCCCTTTTTAAGTAACCAAAAAAATTGGAGGGCAACTAGGCCCTCTCCCCGCCTCTTTTTCCCCAAAATCGTGAAATCAAAATTTTGATATAGCTATTTTGTTCATCATAGTTGAAAAACCCAATAACTATGCCTTTGGGTATAACGCCCCCCCCCCTCAACATGTAGCGATAGAAAAATGGACTGGCTGTGTTAATTGTGGTAATAAAGATTGACCGAGTCAAATGTAATATTATGCTTTCAAACTGTGAACTTATACCTTATAAGTTCTCCGATAGCGCCACTTACAGCGCTAAAGACGGTGCCATATGTAATATTATTGTTTTAAAGCTTTGGTAATCAAGATATGCCAAATGTGGCAATGACGTCTGCGGCCGCAAAAGTAATATTATAATTTAAAAGCGATATGCCGATAGTGCCACTAGCTTAAAGAGAGAAAATAAAATGCATAGCTATAGTAGATTAGAAATTCCCCAGCTATCAATTCGGGAGCGTAACCTCGCTTCTTCGGGTTATCGCCGTGTCGATTTCCTCTAATGTTGTGTAGAAATCAGATTCCTGGGAGCGTTACCGATGGGGGCACACGAACTAATTACCTGCTGTGCGATTAGATACAGGCATATAAATAAAATAAACACAAGTAGAAAAGCGAAAGTTTTATTGAGACTTACATTTAGGTGTATAACAGTGCTTCACTTCACTGAGAACAATAGAGGCAAGGATTAAATTGGCTCTAAAAAATAATCATGTTGGCAATAGAGGCAATCCATAATTTACACGAAAAACACTTTTCTTCACTATATCACACAAGAACAGCTTCTGCGCTCTATTAGCTTTTTCACAATTGGCCCAAGTCCTGTGGAGGGCGCCGCTACCTTGTAATTATGTTCGCAAACTCACTTCATTATGCTAACTCTCTATCCAATAATTTGTTTTAAATATTTCGATGACTTAAACATTCACACTGCTTTTCTAACCTAGACTTCCTGTGAAACTTTGTATCTATCATTTTTTTATTACCAAATATCTTAGCGAAATTCAAAACCGAATAGCTTTGTTGTTTAGCTGAGGTTAAAACGCAGTTTCTCTTTTTTGCTGATTAAGAATTTAGACTCTTAGAAACGGGATTTGAACTTAATTAGGGGAAGTCTAATTTATGTCGGAATTATCTTTTGAAAGAAGGAATTTTATTTTTTGTATTTTAACATATCACATCTTACTCACGGTACATATTACCCTTCCCATTATTTAATGACGTCTCGTCATTAGGACTTGCTTGCCCTTGGGTTTTTAAAATATTCGCGATTTATGAACTATTAGTCCTACGTAATTTTAATTGACATTGTATTATTTTATACCTTTATATAAGCTTAATCAGGAGTGCAAAAAATTTCTCTATTACTTTTCTTGTTTTTTTTATATATCCCTTTCTAAAGTTCATCTACCGGACTGAGATTATCTATGGTTCTAGCCTAGCTACTATACTAAAGATTTTTTTCTACATCTAACACTGATGACTTTTACTTTTCCAACAAGGTTGAGGCTATTTTACTTTTACTATGAGGTTTTTTTTTTGGTTTTTTTAAATTCACCTTTTACGAGTTTTTATATTTTGCTAACTTCAGAATCACTATTCTTCCCATATAAGCTGAATTAAATGAATATTACGACCACACTACATATAACTATCGGAACATTTAATACTACATATAAGAATAATTTAAAACACATAGTATCATGTCTACCAGATTCACTGGTAAACATTATAACACTTTCTCTGGGAATGTTTGCAAAGGAATATTAATGATAAGATATTGGAATTTTTAAGTTATCGAAGTTATTAAAATGTACATTCATCATATTACATCATATTAAAATGATGAAATTCACACCTATTTCATCACCATTCATGTCTTTTAGCGTACTAAATCCTTCTGTTGTAAATTATGGCCCTTCACTCCTTTGATCTTGACAAAAATTTTTAAAGCACTTACAGTATAGTTTCTTCACAAAACAGTTCGAGCATGATTATGTTCATCTTGCACGAAAAGCTTTCTCTAATTGTCAAGTGGGAAATGATACTCCCAGGTACAGGCATGCGGAATTTTGATATCGGAGTTCATTCTCACCTGCTGTTTTTGGATAGTTCATAAGGTGCCTTATCATTAAGGGGTTGAATACTTAGACTGCGTTCGTTTTCTTCTCAGCATATTATTTTTGGTATGTTTTAAAGCACATAGAGAATGTACTTCTCATATAAAACTGCTCATTTTTGCACTAAGGGGTTTCCGTTCCCTAATTAATCTGTTCGTGCTTGGCTTGTGTCTATTATCTTTTGCGGTGATTCCCTGGTTAATCACAGGGGAATTGGAGTTTGGATTGGGAAATGGTTGACATCAAACTTTAGTGACTCCTTCAACATATTATCTTTAACTTGTGGGAGGGTTATATTGTCACTGAGGGGTTAATCACTGGGGTTATTTTGGTTTCTGTAATTCAATGGTTGGTTTCCAGATCCATTTTTCAGAAATTATCTCTTAACATTTATGGGACAATAGAGATATTAACTTTTCGCATTTGATAAAGGTGATAGGATGGATTCCGAGACATGGTCGAAAGGGATTCGATGCGTGAATCTGCGACACATAAATAATTTTTGGGTTCATCAAATATCATAACTATACAGTCGTATGGTATATGGGTCCATAATGATTATCAAGGGTGATATTTATGTACTTATAACTTGTATTGGTCGATGGGGTTCTCAGGATTTATGTGATTATATAGTTCGATAATGCACTGGATACTGAGATTCAAACATAGTGTTACCTGATACGTAATATGGTTCGTGGTCGAGGAAACAACGATCAAAGGTAACTATAATTTTCGTAAACGAAGCTGGGATGAAAATTGCCTGGAGTCTATGGTGAGTACTCTTCGCTGGTTGAGGTATGATGAAAATAGATGCTACTAGGTTGTATCTGCACTGGGCTACGCATTGTAATGATTGATTTCCAATATGTCAATCCACTTCCTGTAATAAAAATAAAGAGGCAGAATCACACGTTCTTTAAAATCAAGTTGTCATAATACATAATAAGCAATATTTAATGGTTACAATAAATGGTTAACATTATACTACAAGGCAATATTAAGCAAAAGCCATTATTAATATATATATTTTGATCTTAACAAAATGTCAATGTTATTTCGCTTATAACAGATTACTTCTCTTAGCTATAAGTAATATCTCTTATCAATTTCCTTGGTATACTTCATTACACAAAATTTAAATTAATATTTCTCAACACTCCTTAATTTCTATATTAGATTTAAAATAACCATTTAAATATAAGTTACTCTACATCATTAAGTTTGAGGTCTAATTTTACAACATATTTCATGCATTGTTCATGCACATCCGTGCTGTTTAAAAAACGCATGTTGCAGCGTCATAGCCACACGGTTTTACGTAAACGACAATTACAATGAGGGAAAAAGACATAGAAAGGACGAGTGGAGACCTCTATACCCACTCGTTTTCTAATGTCTTCCCTATTTCTTGGCTTAGACGTTCTCATGGGGTTCCAGGTTTAACTTCTGCATTTCTGTCGTTTCCCCGTGTTCTTCCTTTGGGTTTTGCCTTCTTAGTTTCAGGATTTTTCCATAATTAAAAGTCAGTAAGGTTCTCATGGTCAGGGAAATCGCAAACACGAAACATACGGTCAGTAGTATGTTCCACCAGAAATTGGTTGAGAATAATCCGTATCTATTATCCACATACGTAAATCTCTGGTCCTCATTTGTAAATAGGGGAATCTGGAAGTCTAATGCTTCTCTTATTTTTGTATGCCTTAATTTCCCTTTATTCTTTTCTATTTTGGACCATATCGAGGTTTTCATTTCCTCACTCTCTATATTGGGAATAGTGTACGACAGGCTAATTGCCTTAAAATTGATTATTTTAGGACTTATTACATTTGCGCTCGTGGTAATTAACGGCGTTCGAATAGTTGACTCTTTAGTTACAAGTCGACATCCTTGTTTTATGGTTATCTCTTTAGTAATTCTGTCCTGTAACTTGGATTTATTCTTTCTGTATTATTATAGAAAGACAAAGTTCCAGCAGTTTCTCTTGGAACAGAAAATAACCAAAGATCATTTCTAAGGTGTATGGATATTTCTCGTTTAGTACTCCCTATCATGGCTTCTTTCAGCTAGACTGGATACATCGTACTGGAATGGTACGGGTAGACTTTTTTATATTAAAGGAAATTATTCGAATTAATTATATGCAATGTGACTTTTTAATTAGAATTTGTTTTCGGGAACTGATATTTGTTGAACAGACGGTATCAGATGGTTTTGATTCATGCGAAGCCTTGATATATGTTGAACAAAATTTTTCTACAACATTTTTATAGTTGTATGATTTTTACTCGTAAACTAAAAGTTTTTCAATTATTACTCCTTTATGACGCCAATCCATAAAAATCTTTTAATCCTATACTGATTAAGTGTAATTTCATCTATCGGGTTTTTAACCGTTCTACCCGATTGTATCGTTACTTTCTCCTGGACTTCTTGCAGTTTTTTCTTTTTCGGTTTCTCTAGCGAAATGAGATCAAACTTTTTATATTGTTTTTCTTATCAAAAGTTCTTGCCCTTTTAATTTTGTTTCTTTCGCGTGCGCGGCTGCTGAAGTCGGTTTTGGTTTTCCTGTTTCTTGGATTACTATATGTTCTGATTCATTTCCAGACTCTTCGGAACTGGTTTCTGATGATTCCATATTAGAACTTTTAGAGGTTGCAGTTCACGTTTTGGAGGTTTTACCTGCCCTCCCCTTTAATATTTCTACTCCTTTATATGTAGAGGGTTTATTACCCACGTTCTTACCTCGAATTTTCAAATCGGTAAATTTGAAGGACTCTTGAGAATTTTGAGAGGAATCATGAGTTTTTGCAGTCTTTCTCCATTATTTAAACTCCATATCTTCGGAGGGATGGGACATTCTTTGTAATAGTGTTTCTCTCCATGAAGTACCCTGTTTAGGCTTGACCTTGGACACAGCTATATCATGATACTGTCCTTGCTGGTCATCCTTGGCATTTTTATTCTTAGACAATGTACTTTGACTCTTTTCATTAGGAAATTTATTAAATCCATAGCTTCTCGCAGATTTGTTTTAATTGAGTTTTTAGGAGGAGTGTTCCCGACAGTAAGACTCAAAGTCTCGACAATCTTTTACGGGACTAACTTCGGGGAATGGAATGTTACTATTTACACTTCATCGTAGGCCATATCACTGTGGAATAAGTTGGGGGACAAGGAGTCAGAATTATCTAACAGAAAATTGAGTTTTTAGATTTCTCGTATTATCCAATTCCTCCGCACTCTCCGATGATGAACTTTTTGGGTCTTTTGGAGTTTTTATTCTCTCTGGTATTGGGGATTTCCTTTAGGAATAACTAGATTTTTCATAGCTAAAAATTCTTCGAAGTTTTCCTCGTCACTATCGTTCTCGAAATAGTCTTGCTTGAAATTAAAGGGTTTTAAATCTGCCAATCTTGATTTAGGGGGCCTATTTTCTGCATCTGACGAATCGGTAGAGGAGGGACGCGGTACCCATCTTTCTGGAAATTTGGCTCTTTTTATTCGGCTAACATGCGCCTTGAAAGTTCTTCCCCAATCAGGGTTTACCTTTTTAAATTATAAACGCTATCGTACTTTTTGACTATTCTGTACGGTCCAGAATATTTGTTGAAAAGTTTCTTGCCTTCCGCTTTTGCATCATTTTTTTATGTAGACACAATCTCCTATCGTAAAGTCTATGGTCTGCTTGGTTTTGGGTAAGTTTCTTAACTCTTGATTTATTTTGTATCTATCCAACTCTTTTTTTACTATTTTATAAATTTTCCTCATCCTGTTTTTAAATTATTGTATGTAATCTTCCGAGTTATTTTAATATTGACGGGACTCAATAATCTCATCATACGGGATTTTAAAATCGCGACCAAAAAGTAAATAAAAAGGGTTGTCTTTGGTTGTTTCTGAATAGGCAGTATTGATTACGTTGGTTAAATAGGGTAAGAATTGATCTCAATCGTTCCTGTTGTCTTTTTTATAAATGCTTAACACATTCGAAAATGTTTTATGCCTATTTTCTATTTTACCATTAGCTTGTGGGTGATATGGGGATGTCACCATTTTCTCTATGTTAAGAAAATTCATTAAGTCTTTTGTTACTTTTGAAACAAAATTGCTTCCGTTGTCACTTAAAACCTTATTTGGAATGCCAAATTTTAGAAATAACTTCGCTAACGCCTTACTCGTGGCGTAAGCACCTTGATTTTTTAATGCTTTTGCAAAAGTAAATCCGGACAAGTGATCTATAACTGAAAGAATACAAGTATGGCCTCTGTTGGAAACAGGTAAGCCTCCACTGGTTCCATATGAATCAAATGAGACAATATCGAAGGGGAATCTCAATACCGGGACTCTTTCCATTGGAAGATTAGGATAAGCTTGGGGTTTTTTTAAGTTACACGCTTCGCATGTACTTACAAATTCCTTAAGTTTTGTTACTGCCGACGACACGTAAAAATATTGTTTTAATTTATGGAAAGTTTTCGTTATTCCTAAATGTCCACCTATATCTGAATGAAAATATTCGAATGCAGCTGTTATTAAGTTTTGGGGTAATAAAGGTATTATTGAGGTTTGTTTTCTATTTTCCTCGGCAGTCACGATTCGGCATAGTATTTCTTCATCAAGATCATATTAAAAATTATCTATCTCTTTTCTAAGAGTTTTGAATTTATCTGGTAACGCATCATCATTCACAAAATAATTAATAAGTGCTAAACACATTTCGTCCTTTTTTTATTTCTTTTTATATTTTCTAAAGACAAGGGACAATAGTTATCCTTATTTTCTTTTACTGAGTCATTGACTTTGTTCTTCTTACATTTATGTTTGCTCTTAGTATTGATAGCGTTAACTTCATTTTCCTCAGTGTCCAACGGCATGATTTCTGGGTATCTACTCAAAAAGTCGCAAGCTGCATTTTGTTTACCTTTTAAATATTCAAATTCGTAATCTAGGTCTTGGATTTTCATAATCCATCTAGCTAGAATTCCCGTGGGGTTTAAATGTGCGCAGGTACTGCAAGCTTTTATGGTCTGATCGAAGTATAAATTTTCTACCAATTAAATAGTGTCTAAATTTGTCCAAGTGGTGGATTATAGATACTAGTTCTAAGTTTGTGGCGGAATAACTACTTTCGCCTTTTGATAAGGTTCTACTCGAATAGCATATAACTTTTTCTATTTTTTTGTTTAGACGTTCCCTCTAGAGGATTAGGGTTTTCTACTGGGATTTTTGAGACGCCTTTTTGAGTGCCTTTTTGAGACGGTCTAGGGAAGTTTGAGCTTCCTGGGACCAGATAACATTTTGGGAGTTCCCTTTAGTTAATTCCGTTAGGGGTTTCGCAATTTGGGCGTAATTGCCCAGGAACTTTCTAAAGTAGCCAGTATGACCTAAACTTCCTCTTAATTCTTTCATAGTTCTTGGGGGTTTGAGGTTTTCAACACATTTTATTTTGTCAGGGTCTGGAGATATCTCTCCTTGCGTCACCACTACTCCTAAAAATTTAACATTAGGTAAAATAAATTTACTTTTTCAGGTCGGCATTTTAAATTGCCCTGTCTGAATTTCTCGAACACATTAGCTAATGTTGCTAAGTGTTGTTCAGCGTTTTCTCCCACGCATATGACATCATCAACAAAGTGAATGATATTTTTTAATCCTCTTAACAGGTGTTAACAAGGGTATACATAGCGCGCTTGAACTCGTTTGAAGTCCAAAAAGTACTCTCAAATATGCGTATGAACCACATTCGGTCGTAGAAAACATAGTTTTATAGATATGTTTTTCTGCTATTTTCGTTTGATGTTAGCCTTGGGTAAGGTCCAAAGAAGTAAAATTTATTTTATGCTTGAAATAGAGTCAAGAATTTCATCTATTCTTGGTAAAGGAAATTTATCACTAACTACTTGTTTGTTAAGGGCTCTATAATCTACTACAAGTCTTAGATCACCATTCTTCTTTGGTACCAAGACCACTGGTGCAGAATACGGACTAATACTGGGGCGTATAATTTAAATTTTTCTAATTCATGAATTTAGTTTTTTAACCACTCTTTGTGCTTATACGGCACACGATATGGCTGTTTCGCTACAGGATTACCAGTCGTTAAAATTGAATGTTCATAAAATGGTATCAGTCCGCTGTCATCTTCAGATGCGGAAAATAAATCTTTAAAATTACATAATAATTCGCATAATTTTTTCTTAAGTTCTAAGTACGTAATATGATTCATATTAAATTTGTCTAAGAATTGCGACTTGGTTAGAGGGTATTTATTAATTGAGGTTTTAATGCCATTTGCTAGGTTTCTTTTGGAATTTTCCCATCTATCTAAATCATTTTTCGAGATAACTTGGATTTGCACTAAACACGTCCCCTTTCTTATTGTAATTGTACCATTTTCGTGGTTATTAGTTCCGGACTTGTCCCAGTTAAAGATAGGAATGGGGTGGCAATTAGCGATAAGACAAAAGCTAAAGCAAGATGGGCCGAACATTTTGAGAATTTGCTTAACCGAGATAGAGTTGCAGGAAAAAATATAGAGGAAAATGAAAAAGTTTGTGATACCTTGGATGTGAAGGAAGATTTGTTTTGTGAGGAGGAATTAGAAACAGTACTAAAAGGATTAAAGAATAATAAGGCTCCAGGTGCTGATAGGGTAGTAAATGAGTTTCTTAAATATGGTGGTTCTGAGGTTAGAAATAAGTTATTGGAGATTATGAATATGATTTTTGAAAAAGGGGAAGTACCTAACGATTTTAGGAAAACCTTAATTAAGCCACTTTATAAGAAAGGTGATAAAAGTGAGTGTGGTAATTATCGAGGCATTAGTCTGGTCTCTGTAGGTAGCAAATTGCTTAGTAATATGATACTTTTTAGACTGAGAGATGCCGTAGACAAAGTTTTAAGAGAAGAGCAGTGCGGTTTTAGAAAAGGTAGAGGATGTGTTGACCAAATTTTCACTCTTAGGCTAATAATTGAGAACTGCCTGATTTGTTAAACACCCTTGGTTCCCATTTTTATAGATTGCGAATAAGCATTTGATTTTATTGATAGAAGAGCTTTAATTAAGGTCTTATTCTTGTATGGTATACCAGACAAATACATTAAAGTGACTACTGCTATACACGAGAATACTACTGATGCGGTTAAGGTAGGAAATGAGGTTAGCAGCTGGTTTTGTAATTAAATCAGGAGTTAAGCAGGGTTGTGTTCTATCCCCCTTTATATGGATTATTTTGATGGACTTTGTTTTAAGGAGCACAGGAAAGGCAATGGGAGACCACGGAATCAAATGGGGAGGAAAAAGTCTCCTGGACTTGGATTATGCTGATGATTTAAGCATCCTAGATGAAAGTGTGAGCAAAATGAATGAAGTTTTAGAGGCTTTGCGAGTTCAGGGTGCTAGTATTGGTTTGAAAATTAATGTTAGGAAGACCAAGTCACTAAGGCTAGGAATAAGTGAAGATGAAAAGGTGACGTTGGGTAATGAAAAGATTGATCAGGTGGGCAGTTTCACTTACCTTGGTAGTATTATTAGTAAAGACAGTGGGAGCAGTGAAGATGTTAAAAATAGAATAGCCAAGGCTCAGGGTGTTTTTTCACAGTTAAAAAAAGTCTGGAAGAATAGGAAGATAAGTCTGCAAACCAAGATTAGAATCTTAGAAGCTACAGTGATGACAGTGGTCAAATATGGCTCTGAAGCATGGACGCTCGGAAAAGCGGATGAAGATTTGCTAGATGTTTTCCAGAGAAATTGCTTAAGGATTGTTCTGGGTACCCGGCTGACTGACCGTATTTCAAACAATAGGCTATACGAAAAATGTGGTTCAATACCGCTTTCTAGGTCTATAATGAAAGAAAGGTTGAGGTTGTTAGAGCATGTTGTTCGGATGAAGGATGACAGATTGCCGAAGATTGTTCTTTTTGGCCAACCATCTAGGGCTAAACGGAAAGCAGGTCGTCCCCGTCTGGGTTGGGAGGACGTCATAAAGAAAGATTTAAAGGAAATGGGAACTTCGTGGGCGGGTATAAAAAGGGAGGCTTTCAATAGATTGGGGTGGAGGAGGAGCGTGCGTAGCTGTGTTGGCCTCAGGTGGCTTGGTGCTGCGATGAGTTGTTAGTAGTAGTAGTAGTAGCAAATAAAACTTTCTCCTTTGTCGTAAGATATAATTTGTTCCTCGCATAACAGATTTTCAGAAATTTCATGTGACGGGATCGCAAACCATATTTCAGATTTGCTATCAACTGGTTCAATCATCTGTGATATTTGAATTCTTTGCATCGTTTTTGGAGGGATCTTTGTTTTCCGTATCGCGAACCCGTACAATCTTTCTTCACTCTTATTGTCTATTAGATTCCTACTGGCGCTATGGTGCGTCATTGCGGCGTCTTGCGGCGTCAAATTGGGTTTTACTATGTTCTTCCATAATTCCGCTATTTTTTTTATTTCGTTTGACCTATACTGTCGCATATCTCCTATTTTTATTTTTGCAGATTCAATACACTTATTATTTAATTTTACTTCATTTCTGCAATGTCTCTCAGAATAATTGAACAAATTTCTGATTATGCCATGTCCTCCTTGCGAGACATGAGGTTCAAAAGATTTCGACATTGTACCACCAGAAATTTTATTTACTGTTATGTTGTCTTCGTAACCTCTGTTACAATTTCTTAAGGTAGAAATTCCTTCCCCTACCTTAGCTGGGTAGACAAGCCTTTTGTTTGCCACGTCTAATAGTACTCTATTAGACCTTAAAAAATTTGCGCCGATAATGGCTTCATACGGAAAGTTATCGCATATTATAAAATTTGTCGGAAAAATTCTATTATCCCTTTTTATGTCTAGGCGAATTGAACCTTTTGCATCCAATTGATGCCCTGTTACGCTAGTTAAATTTGGATTATTAAAATTTCTCTGCTTCCTAATATGCAGAGGCAGCCTCTTAAATATGCGTGATTCGATGATGTTCGCGATAGCACCAGAGTCAATTAAAACTTTTAAGTAAACCTGTACTTCACAAAAATCCTTGAATATAGGTAAGTTATTATTACTATCACCGCAAGACAGTACTACTATTGGCTTCGACCTATATAACATTTTAGGTACCCTCTGTATCAACTGTATTTTTTTGAAGGGCGCGGATTTATTTCGTACGTCGGTGTCTGCAATAGGGATTCAGACATGTGAGATTCCATAGGCATATCTAATTGATTTACATTTGTCTGCCTTCGCCATGTATTATTACGGTAATTTGGATTTCTTGCCTCAGTGCCGCTTTCTGACGCTGACTGCCAATGCCGTTGGCTTGAAAAATTTTCATTTCCTGTCGGCAAATTTTCGGAATTTCTTTATAACATTCTCGCATTATATTGGCTTTTGCGAGCATTTGGGTTTTCAAATCGGTAATTAATTTGTCTATTTGTGGCAGGGTTATACACATTTGGTTGGTACGCGTTGTAAGGTACTGATTGGCGCAATCTTCCCTGGCTATAGCCTAGTGCACCACTGGTGCTAAAATTTGTTCTGCCGAACAAATGGTTGCCGTAATTTTGCGTTTTACCAACTGCAATCGTTTTTGTGCGATTGGGGACATAACGGCACTCTCTCGCGATATGCCCAGGTCGATTACAAATGTAGCATCTTATTATTGTCGTATTATTTTCATGGATAATTTGTTTTATGAACTGAAAACGTACTGTTTTCTGCATAGTGGGTTCTTGTCTTTTATTTCTTTGCAGCATTGGGGAATTGTCCATTGAAAAGAAGTATGGAGATGTCGGATACTCTTTGAAGGTCAGGTTTGCATTTGTTTTCTCTAGGCTATTTATTTTTGTTTTACTATGGTTTGCCGCTATTGTTTTGACTTCGATCAATCGCCCTACCTCCTGAACTGCAACATCAAACGTCTGAATATTTTTGGATGCTATCATTCGATATAGTTTTGGGAATAACCCTTACAAAAAGGTATGAAGCATAACTTTTTCATATAGTTCTCCTGAATCTTCTCCGTATTTCGCTTTCACTTGAATATGACCTTTGCAAATATACTTTCTTATATTTGGTAAATATTCAGCGTCCGCCATCGCGTCCTCTAATTAATTTTCACGACTAGTTTCAATAAATCTATCCTTAAATGCCATTAACAATTTTTCCATTGTATTTATTGGTAAGCTAGTGTCGTTACCTATAGTATGTTCAATGTTCCTTAGAAAGCTTAGTGCCTGGCCTATTGTTCTAAATTGAAGCATGTCGTCTAACATTTCTAGCTCTGTTTTGTTAATTCTATAAGCTGGTCCAATGTGATGTTAAATTCGTCGATATCTGTTTGTCCCTCATATTTTAGAATTTATTTTGCTATTTCTATATTTTTCGCGACCAACTTTTGCGCCATTAATAGTTCGCTTAATTCTTCTGACATTTTTGGTTTTGAATTAACTCAAAATAATTTTTTTTCACTTAACCTATTTTGGGGGCGGCTATTATCTCCTATGAGATATTTTAAAAGGTTTTACTATTATAGCTTAGCAAATATAGGCCTAATTACTTGTTCTTATATGTCTGTATCTCACCAATGATGAAATTTAAATTACAAAGTTTAAAGACTAACTAGTTTGTGTGTCTTCCTCCAAATTTCCGACCGTGCCATATGTGGCTATAAAAAAAATGTACTGTGTCAATTGTAGTAATAAAGATTGACCGCGTCAAATGTAAGATTATGCTTTAAAGCTGTGAACTTACACCTTATAAGTTCTCCGATTGCGCCACTTATAGCGCTAAAGACTGTGCCATATGTAATATTATTGTTTTGATTTGTGGCGATTAAGATGCGCCAAATGTGGCAATGAAGTCTGGGCCACAAATGTAATACTATGATTTAAAAGTGGAGTACCGATCGCGCCACTCGCTGAAAGCGAGAAAACAAAATGCGTAGCTATAGTAGATTAGATATTCTCCAACTATCAATTCGGGAGCGTAACCTTCGTTCCTCGGGTTATCGCCGTGTCGATTACCCCTAATATTATGTAGAAATCAGATTCCTGGGGGCGCTACCGTTGGAGACATACGAACTATTTACCTGCTGTGCGATTAGATACAGGTATATAAAATAAAATAAACACAAGTAGAAAAGCAATAGTTTTATTGAGAGTTACATTAGGTGTATAACAGTGCTTCACTTCACTGAGAACGATAGAGGCAAGGATTAAATTGGCTCTAAAAAATAATGATGATGGCAATAGAGACAATCCATAATTGAAACGAAAAACAGTTTTTTTTCACTATATCACACAAGTATAGCTTCTGCGCTCTACTAACTTTTTCACGATTGACCCAAGTCCTGTAGAGGAGGCCGCTACCTTGTAATTATGTTCGCAAACTCACTTCATTATCCTAACTCTCTATCCAATAATTTGTTTTAAATATTTCGATGACTTAAACATTGACACTGCTCTTCTAACTTAAACTTCCTGTGAAACTTTGTATCTATAATTTTTTTTATTACCAATTATCTTAGCGAAATTCAAAACCGAATAGCGTCGTTGTTTGGCTGAGGTCAAAACGCAGATTTTCTTTTTTCTGATTAATAATTTATAATCTTGGAAAAGGGATTTGAACTTAATTATGGGAAGTCTAATTTATGTCGGAATTATCTTTAGAAAGAAGGAATTTTATTTTTTGTATTTTAAACATATCACATATTACTCACGGTACACACAGCCCCAGGGGAAAGGTCTTTAAGTTATAACATTTGCCTATTGTTTACACATAGTATTTGTTATTGGGATGCATGCAGGGGCGGATCTACAGCATGTTTATGGGGGGGGGGGGGGGCAAGAGGGGTCCATATCTGGATAGTAAAAGGGCATGGGATGTATAATTTTTTTCTCCGCACTATTGGAAGGGCAACTGCCCCCCCCCAATGACGCCCCTGGATGTAGGCATACATTTTCGGGTGGGGGGGACAAATATTCTACTGGGGGTTTTCCATGGGGAGGGAAGATTCCAGGGAGGGAACTTGTCAGGGGAAAATAAACACTGGGAGAATTTGCCAGAATTCTTACACAAAATTCTGTTTAAACGTCTTGCTTTCTCTTTTCCGTCTCAAATTCACGCGCGGAGTAATTAAGAGTAATTGTCCAGGGTATTTTTTCACCGGGATTGAACTGTCGAGAGGATAATTCCCTGGCTAAGGGGTTTCTTTGTGGAGGTGGGGCCAGATTTCCTGGCATTATTTAAAAAACGGTCAGAAATTAAATATAAAAAAAACAGTTTTTTTCAACTGAAAGTAAGGAGCAACATTGAAACTTTAAATGAACAGAAATTATTACGTATATGAAGGGGGTTGCCCCTCCTCAACACCTGGCTCTTTATGCTAAAGTTTGAATTTTGTCCCAATTCATTAATAATGACTCCTGAAAAACAAGGACCATTTAATTAGAACAATAAAAGGCTTTTTTGAAAGCACTAAAAAACTTTAGCATAAAGAGCGAGGTATTGAGGAGGGAGCAACCCCCTTTATATAAGTGATAATTTCTGTTCGTTTTAAGTTTTAATGTTGCTCCTTACTTTCAGTTGAAAAAACTTGTTTTTTTTTATTTGATAACATACAATAATTGAACATAAAAGTACTATAGCTTATACCAAACGATTCCAGGTTGGATACTTTCTGTAAAGATAAAACTCCTCAAGTTTCACATTATAACTTGAATGATCAAACATACAAGCGTTATAGCCAGTAATTTATTTTTTTGGAAATACTTGCTGATTACTACCTTTTATAATTCTTTGGTGTGTTCAATTGTTGACGATAGCACCTCTGTTTAGTGTCCCATGAATAGCTTTGACTATTCACATATAGAGAACATCCAATGAAATGCAACTAAGACGGTTCCAAATGTTTCTGGGCTTACTTATCAATAGGGTTTCAAACCTTTAAAGTTGCTTCCACTTGAATTTCATAGAAGTAGAACAGATCTCATTAATACGTTCTCAACAGACAGAGGTGTATATAATGCTGATCCTAAAATCCATTTTTTTTACTATTGCTCTTCAACAATATTGTAAAAATCTGGATAAGCAATGATGGAATAAAACAAATCGTATTTTAAGCCAAAGCACTTGAATCAGTTTAGCAGCTGTGTTTATATGCCTGTCAGCTTTCTTTCTTTTGTTTTATGAGTGCTTTGTAGATTTTTTAAACTTTAAATAAATAATAAATAAATTTATTCATCAATTGAACCTTATATCCAAAATCGAATAGCAGGCTTACAAAGAGAACATTTGTAACATGGCCTTCTGAGAGCTGATAGATAATAGTGACAAGGAAATGGCATATGCCTCGAATTTTGTAGATGGAAGGATATACATAAACAGAAATGAGAACAAAAATTTAACTATCCATGAAGAGGCTCTTTACCCCAACTTGACTTGCTGCATTTCAGCAGAAGCCATAATTCAAACTACAACATTATTTCTAGACAATACCTCTATTTGGGAATCAGTTTCTTAGAAGTCATTAAAACTGTTTTATTTTTGTGAAATCTAGATATGACTTAAGTATTTGCAAATATAAAGCATGGAAAAAGTTTGATATTTGGGTGAATAGCTACATTGTTAGCCATGGCCTTATTGCTATTTATCATACTATGCAAAAAGAATGGTCTGCGTGTCTTACTCTGCTTTGAAAGCCTAAGGGTCGGAAATGTAAGCAAGGATTTATTTTTTGTTGCCAATTAATTATATTTGACAATTGAGATAGACAGTTGCCGAATAATGGCTGATTCCCTCTAAGAAAACTAGTGTCTAAATAGCATTGTTATATTCCTTTGGGAAATTCTGGTGTGCTTCATCCTCAAATAGACCTCCCTTCCCCTCTTCCAACTTATACTAATAATAAAAAGTGGCTGATTACTGTAAATGTGGCCTAAAATCTACTGTTATGGTTCTAAACTCCTCCCCAAACAAAAATCTTATTATATACACCCCCTCTCAACTTCCTAATATTTAGACCTGCATACATCAATGACAATTGATTGCTTTTGCAGTAAAAGGTAATTTGCATGCTTTAACTAGCATAGACACTGGTATTTGCTCTAGAAAACTTGCAAGACAAATTAACCTGCTATAGCAAAAACATGCAGAGCATAGAAAGGAAATCCAAGCTGGAACTAGAAACAACAGTTATTTACCCTCATCTTTGTTTCTAAAGCTATACATTTGCTTTAAACTCTTTTACAAAAAAAAACACAAAAATGGTTAATTCCAAAACTACTCTTTCCCAAAACTTTGGGTGAAATAAAGGGTTTCATCTTGTTGACCATTGGTTATGCATGGTTAACTTGGATGCTTCCTGGTTACACTTCTACAACTTCTTGCTTTACTCTTTGATCAAATACTTCTTCAATGCCCAAGTAGATATTGCAGATGAACTCTTTATGCTAGACAATTCTATGGATAAGGGGATTCAGTTTGTGAAGTACTGCGTAACTAATTTTGCTGTATGAAATGTGCAGGGTCTTAGAAAGTGTTAGAAAATCTGGCAACCCCGAGAGGTATTTATGTCAACCCCGAGAGGTAATTTAACGATTTATACACCAAGAATGCCATGGGCTTGGGTTATATTGGTAGCTTTAGGACTTTACGGCAACCCTCGTAGGCAATATGTAATACGTTTAGTAATGGATTATTTTGGTAACTCCCTCTTGAGCATGGAAAAAAGTTTCGCAACTAAATTTTTAAATAAATATAAACTTGAATAAGAACATAAAAGGTTACAGATCTTTCACCTCCTTAAACCTTCAATCTACAGTGAAGGTGCTGTGTAGGGAATGGGAGCCATACTTTATTAAGTAAAGGCATTGGTCTCAGCACTAGCCCCAATTTAGTTCAACATCTCCAACTCACTGACAAAAATATCTAAAAATTATTACCCATAATTTAACATATTGGAATTAATGACACATATCAGAATAAACCAAATGACAGAGCCTGACTCCTACACTCAAAAACCAAAATAGTGAGTGCAAAATTTTCAATTTGGTAGTGAAAAAATTTCTGGGTATTTAGTTTGAAATATCTACAGCCAGTTCTATAACTCCTAATTACATGGTTCCATGAGACTAGCAGATAACAATTTGGCAAAGCATAGCTTAAATAAGGCATTTATGTTCACCAGTGGAACAAGAGTCAGTATGCATGAGTTCCCATATCAGATGCTAGAATTGCAGTTCATGAGCAATACCACAGCCATTATGACATAAAGTACAGATCCCAGTTCCTAGCCAGTATCTTAAAGTATATATTTAGTTATTATTTTCGTTGGATCTTTTTTTTCCTCTCAATCTTATAACTGAGACAGACAAAAACAAACAAGCCAACCACAATCCTGACTTTTAATAGAGAATAATTGTTGACAAAGTTTTTTCTAGTAACAATTATATCTAGTATGTTGGGAGTTAGTCTATGATATAATACTAGTAGTATAACTATCCTATAAGTAGTTATCCTACCTAATAATTAATAACCTAAGTCTAAAGGTCATCAGCTAGTTTTTTGACACTGTTTTTCAGGGTCATCAACTAAACAAAAAGACAAAGTAATCAAAAAATATTCATACAAATTTCCTATTCCTAGCCTATAAATATCCATATAGTCTTATTTGTTTTTAAACAACAATTATACTAATATAGCTCCTGGACTTAGTAAAGTTAAAACTCTCCTGGACTTAGACTATGCTGATATTTAAGCATCCTAGATGAAAGTGTTAGCAAAATGAATGAACATTTCAGAGATTTTGTGAGTTTAGGGTGCAAGAATAGGTCTGAACAGGAATGTTAAGAAGACTAAGTTGCTAAGGCAAGTCATTTAAGATGCAGTGGGACAAACCAGCATCATTGAGCAGGGTCTATTAGGTGCCACACGCCCCCTTTAGCCCCCAAATACGCCTGGCCACTAATACATCTAGTGACACCCAATAAAGAAACCAAATTGTCCTGTACATATGAAAATAGTGATGACCTACCCCTTTAGCCCCCAAATACGCCTGGCCACTAATACATCTAGTGACACCCAATAAAGAAACCAAATTGTCCTGTACATATGAAAATAGTGATGACCTACTTATGAACTGTGATATGAAATTGTGTTAACTGTGTTAACAGTCCTGTATATATTTAAATAGTGATAATCCACTCACAAACTGTGACATGAAGATTATTGAGTCAACGTTACCTGGTGACATCTACAGGTTCTTCAACCTTAGTTGCTAGAAGATGCAAATTAAGGTAATAAGTGAAGATGAAAAGGAGATGTTGGGTAACAAGAAGATCAAGTGGACAGCTTCACTTACGTAGGTAGTATTATTAATACAGATGGTGGGTGCAGTGATGATATTAAAGGTGGAATAGCCAAGGCCCAAGGCAGTTTTTAATGGTTGGAAGAATATATTAGAATATTGAAAGCTACAGTGATGACAGTGGTCAAGTATGGTTTTGAATCATGGGCGCTCCAAAAAACAGAGGAAGATTTGCTAGATGTTTTCCAGAGAAATTGCCTGTGAGTTGTTTTGGGTACCCAATTAACTGACTATATCTCAAACAATAGGTTTTACAAAAAGTGTGGCTCAATCCTGCTTTCTAGGGCTATAATGAGAGAAAGGTTGAGATGGCTAGGGCATGTTATGCAGATGAAGGATGGCAGATTGCCAAAGATTGTCCTTTTCAGTCAGCCATCTAGGGCCAAATGAAAAGCAAGTTGGGGCAAGAGGAATTAAAGGATGCCTTTAAAAGATTTAAGGGAAATGGGAACTTCCTGGCAGGGTGTAAAGAGGGAGGCTTTGTAATAGATTAGAGTGGAGGAACAGTGTGTGTAGCTGTGTATGTCTCAGGTGGCTTGGTGCTATTACAATCTGTTAGTAATAGTACTAGTAGTACATTAATCTAGGCTTATGTAACTCCAATAGAAAAACAAAGACTTTCTTTAGCCATAATTTAGAAAAGAAATGCACTGAACCACAATTCACAACAATGTCAGAAAAGTGGACAGAAAAAACATAAAATAAAGTATCTAATACTACTACTCTTTTTTAATATGTCTCCTTCAGAAGCAGTAGCTCTGCACTGTCCCCAGGATAACTCCCTTATCAGCTTTACCTTTATTTTCTAAAAGTATTAGAGATGAAAATGGGGTAAATATGTGAGATTCCATAACTGACATAGTGACAAAACAAGGTGAATTGATTTGTTTTGTATGCTCTTTCCAAATATAATAATCAATTCACTTGCAAATGCTACCCCCCCCCCTCCCCTGATGGTCCCATGAATAGCCTTAATATTGTATTTCTCAATCATTCCAAAAATGGGCATATATTATAATCTAGCTCCTATTTTGACCCAACTATCTCCTCTCTCTAGAATTTTTCTCCATGTATGATTGAAGGTGTTTTTACTAAACTATTAGTTGGAACAATTTTAAAAGTGGATAATATTGGAAGAAAACATGACAATCTGTTTTATAGTAACATCCTGCATATTATGAAGTAATAACTTTACTGTTATAATGTTTTCTTTTTAATTTTTATACATTCCTTGAGCTATGAGTTAAGACCCCTAGCAATTGAACAGTGCTTAATCCCAGACCAATATCTTGATTAAAATATATCTTTTGTAAACATGGGCAGCAGGCCAACAGACCTGGACATGGTGTATATAGGTTTAAATAGTTGAAATTGGCTAATAGTCAGTACATGGGAAGGTGGGATTGGGTGTCTACAACTAGAAAACTTGCTTTTCAGCCTAAAAATTTTGACAGAAGTTACCCCTGCAGTCTAGCCTACTTAAATCCAAGTATTCTGCTTCACAATAAATATCTTAGACTTAATCTGTTGAAGATTGAGTCTGTCTGTAATTTAGATAGATTATTCTAACTTGGATGTCTATTGTCCAATATTGGACAGCACTTTCCAAAACTAGGCTCAAGCTTTAAATGTGTGTCCAAGATTAGACTCTACTATTGAGTAGGATACCAGTACATTTGAAATAGTGAGTTTTGTATTTTGTAAAGATATTCAAGCTAATTATATTCTTGTAAAATAATTGCCAATTTTAATGGTGAACCCTCTGATAGTATCAATGAATAATTGAAGCTATTGAGAAAGGAAACACTATCAAATTCTGAAAACAACTCCAAAAAATGCTTACTTCTATATTTCTTAAAAGTAATTTACCTCACCAACCCCCCAATGTGTAAATATATATGCAAGCCCAATCCTATATTTCCCTATATTACCTTTTTCTGTTTCTTGATTACATAACCCTTTTGTTTGAAAACATTAAATGGCAAAGACAACTGCTACTATAAACAACTCAATTCAGCACCAAGCTATCTGAGACCAACATTGCTATACATGCTCCTCCTCTATCCTAATCTATTCAAAGCCTTCTCTTTACACCCTCTCAGGAAGTTCCTATTTCCCTTGAATCTTCCTTTACAACATCCTCCCACCTCATTTGAGGATGACCAGCTTTTTGTTTGGCCCTAGATGGCTGGAGTACAAGAACAATCTTTGGCTATTTGTCATCCTTCATCTGCAGAATGTGTCCAGGCCCTCTTAGCCTTTTGTTCATTACTATAAGTAATTAAGCTTATACAACATTACTTTAAGCCTTTAGGAATGAAGAAGTATTTTTGGATTTTTTGAATTTGTTTTCAGAATTTTAGTGTTCCCTTCCCAATTGTGTAAATTTCTAGTGGGTCATATAATTTAGCTAAGATGAAAATGTCATTTCATACTTTTTTTATGTTCTTTCATAGTTCAATAATTGCTTCTGGGGCTAATTGCATCTTGAGCCCTTAAAGGGCCCCATAAGGTATTTTATATGGATTATGGAAGAAGGTATTTTAGATGAAAAAAAAACATCAAATGATGTTTTCACTTTCATCCTAGCTAAATTTGCCTGTTTGGCCCACAGCAAATTTACCATGAACTTTATCCCCACCCCTCTAATGAGCAAAAATATATACCTTAAATTGAAATATACCCTGAATTGTCAACATCAAATTTATGAATAGCAAAATTTAGTACTTTTTTTGTTGACAGCATTTTAAAAATTTGAAATGGTAGGCAAATGGTTTATATTTGAGTTGCCTAATGAATGAGGTTTGAACTATTATAAATTGGTATTTTTAGAATATATTACTCTTGAACAACTTATTTATGAACTAATGATATGTTTTAACCACTTTTCAATAACTTAACTAATATTGATAACTTATTTATGTGGTTATAAAACAAAATACCTTTGGGGCCCCTCTAAGGGCTCAAGATACAATTAGCCCCATAAGTGATTACTGAATTATGAAAGAGCATAAAAAAGGCATCAAATGACATTTTGCCTTTCATCTTAGCTGAATTATATGACCCACTAGAAATTTATCCCCAATTGTGCATTGATACTGATCTGATTTCTAGATGATATAATATAGCTGTTGTAGTAATTTAGCTGTAGAACTGGTGAATAACAGTCTGGGTATCTGACCCTGGCCTAGCCTGTACAGGACCATCAGGGGGGGGGGACATTTATAAGTGAACTAACTATTATATTTGTAAGGAACATGCAAAGAGGATCCAAGTTGTGTGTCCACCTTTTCCCTGTGTTAGCTATGGAATCTTATAGGCCACAGGCCTAGGCTATTTAATTAAAATTGTGCTAGACTATTGTATTGGATAGCTGTACAGAAGACAAATTATTGAGAGGTTTTCAATTCCTTTTCTTTCACTTTCTACATGAGTTTTACTAGATTCAATAAAAATAGGCTGTCCTACCTTAGCCTATATTATGTAACATCTACCCCTAGTAGGCTAATATGAAAGTACTTACTTTGATTAATCTGACTGAACTCCTTGCAGTAAAAGAAGAATACTTCAAAGGATTGGTAAGCTGTACATTGCTTTTCGTTAGAATTCTTGTAAGCATGGTTTAATTTAATGTTTTACAAGCAAATCTATTAGAACTGAGACAACGTCTTACAGATTTGAAAATGTTGCCGTTTATTAGATAACTTTGCTTGTAATGTGAAATTTATCCCTTGTGTCGAGCTGAAGTCAGAAGTTATTAGTTTTAATAAAACCAAGTTTTCCTGAGGGAAGTAAAGAGCGAAGTCGAAATTAAAATGAGCAAAAATTATTGCTCCACAGTCTATCCAAAATATGTTGGTAAAAATCGTGCAAATAAACCAACTGATAATATTTTCCTATGTTTGCATGATTATAGAAAACTAGCGCTTTACTGAAAACGCAAAACAATATAGGAGTATTGGTACAGTAAAAGCCAACCGATTAAAGACACTTTTGAAAAAAATAAAGCATTTTAGGATTGTTGTTTTTCTTGTGTAATTTGGTATCACTTTTCCACAATGAGCTCATTCCAATGATTGGATCTCGTTTTGGTATTGAAAAGGACATTTCATAATTAGTTGGTAGACAAGTCCGAAGTGAAACCATCTTGATAGTATTAGGACTATTGACTAGCTTTAGAATCTTCATTATAACTTGAAATTTTCCGTTGTATAGAGGAAATAACCTGATTTTCGGAGTTCATAGTATGGTTTATTTGTTCTGCATTTCGAATAATACTAAAGCGTGTTTTTTACAACGTAAAATTGTTAATTACTCACTATTGGTGTTATAGCTAGTGAGACGTAATGTTACCTTATAAATCAGTCTGTTATTTATGTGTGCTCTTCAATGACTTTGTGGATGTTAAAGTAATATTTATTTTTATTCTTAAGTTTTAAGATAATTTTAATTCTATACTAAAAGTTATTGATATAACAGCTGGTTCAATATTACGAAAAGTGTTATAGATTAGTTTTTTATTGTCAGGCAACGTATACAGTTTTTACTCCTATACTGATGTGCTTGTTTTTTTTTTATACTGGCCTTGGGGTATTTTCAGTAAAGCGTTAGTTTTCTATAGTCATACAAAATAGGGAAATCTTATCAGTTGGCTTATTTGCACTAGTCTTATCGATATGTGTTACACAGATTGAGAAGCAATCATTTTTGTTCGTTTTAAGTTCCAACTTTGCTCTTTATTTCCCTCAGAAAAACTTAGTTTTTTTAAATCAATCTTTGCCAAATTTTCAATTTCAATTTGATATAGAACAAACACTGCTATGATCTATTGTATTTGTTTCTGGGGGAAGAAGCTTCCCTTTATATACAGAATAATTTTTGGTCGTTTTAAGTCTTAATGTTACTTCCTTACTTCCAGTTGATTTTTTTATTTAACTTGTGGCAGTTTTCAAATAATGGTAGAAAACCCCATCCCCCCTTTTAAAATTTATCTTGGAAAGCGCACCCATAATCTTTCATTCCCATGGAAAACTCTTCCCGTGGAAAATCCCCCCATCCTGCAAAAATCTCACCCAAAAAAATGTCAAGATATTTCCCATTAACAAATACTAGATTATATAAAAAACCCCTTTTCTGGAGACAATGGGAATCAAACAAACAATGCATTGACGAATTCGAATAACTTGATTTTTTTTTCAAAATAATAAAAGAAAATTTAAAACAAAAGTGAAACCATTTTTAAAGTCTGCCTGTCTACCGACCGAACTAGGAGTTCTGGTAATCCAATTTAATTTTTAGGATTTTGTACGACCATAATTGCAAAACTTACAAACCATAACTCCCTGGAAATATGAAGGGTCAGGTCCATGGGTGTAGGGAGGGGGGCTGGGGGGGGTGAGGCCCCCCTAGACCTTCAAATTTACATTAGGCATGGCTGAAAAAGCAGATGGTTGGAAAATAAGTTGATAAAAGGCCCTCCATCACACTATCGACTGCCTCCCCCCTAGACAATATGCTGCCTACGGCAATGGTCAGGTCATCACAGAAATATGGTTATTGGACCTTTCAACTATCTTGAAAAAATAACTATCTAAAAATTTTGATCGGACAATTTTAGAGGAAGGGGGCCTTTTGGAGAGGGGGGTTAATTGCCTTCCAATCTTTTTCGTCACTTAAGAAGGGCACTAACAATTTTAATTTCTGTTCGAATGATCCGTTAAATATCTCTTATGATGTTCTGGTAACCCGCTAGCCCTGGTAAAACGAAAAAGCAAAAAAAAGACACATCAGTGCTACCCATGAAAAAAAGTGATTTTCCTTGTTGTTCAAGGTGAGGGACTCTAATTATCCTATACAAGGGTTTGGACTATACTGTTTCCAATGGTGTATTTTATTGTGACCTGACACCATTTACAAGTGGTTCCAGGCTCTTTTTCAAAATCATCATAAATTTGTTTTCACAATAAATTTTTACTTTTAAGATTAACCAAAATAATAGTTACCATTCCTGAATCAATATCAGATGGCAAATTTCCAATTAGGCTGTTTTTTTCAAAATGCGCTTTTCAAATTTTGGTTACTATGAGCTGTGGTTTGCTCTTCATTAGGCTGAAGCTACTGTGGCAACCATAATAGAAGGCTCAAAACCAAGATTGAAAAAAAACACCCGATACCGATATACCGGATACAGATACGTACGATACCAACACACCCGATACCGATACACGCGATACGGATAAACCCGATGCTGATATGCCCGATATCACGTACAGGCCTTTTCGGAGGGGCTATGGAGGGTCACATCCATTCCATAACCATATTTATTGGCTATTTTATCCATCATTTTTATTGGGGGGGGGGCAAGAAGGGTCAATACCTGGATAGTCAAAGGGCATAGGATGTATAATATTTTTTCTCCGAATTATTGGGGGGCAACTGCCCCCCTTGCCACCCTTGAACGACGCCCCTGACTACAGACTGTATAATTTCTATAGTTTGTAGAAATTTGCACAAATTATGATAATAGACTGAGTTGATGTTGACCTTCTAGAAAAAGCATGAAATAAAGGAATCGTAGAAGAATTTAACAATTGAAAAAAAAAAATTGAACACGATCGCAAAGAGAATTTTTATTTTCAAAATACTTTCACAAGGATAATATTACCACGAAAAAATAATTTATTTAGCCTTTCTTCAGTTTCACAGAATATTTGATTTTGATTTGTGCCTTCTTTTAGAAAATTGCAATAATGAAAATCTGTTTATAGTTGCATATAGAAGTGTCTCAAATTATTTAAAATGGTTCGCAGGTTTGTTACAATAGGTTTGATTAGTTTTTTGAGAGAGAGAGAGAGAGATTTATTCTAAACAAACAAACAATTTAACATAAGTTTAGCGGCCACCCCAAGAAGTAAAAACTTGTCCAAGGGGGTGGCAAAAATACACTAACAAAACAATAAAAAAAAACGAAAAAAATAATAACCTATCTATATCACAGTCCCCAAACAGCACCAAAAACCTTAAACCTTAACATTTTCATTAAATTTGCTATCATATTCACAATCATCACCCCCAGGAGCCATAAAAATTTACCAATATATCATTATTAAAAAAAAAAAAAAAAAAAAAAAAAAAAAAAAAAACACCTAAAATTCATACTTACTAAATAGCATCCCTTTAATTACAATCTTAAACGAAGAAATATCACCTATATTTTTTATATTTTGATCAAGATGGTTCCAACTTCTGATCCTCCTGTGAAGCAAAGAAAACATCGATCGGGCCGAAACTACCAGTGGAATATTAATCTCTGCAGATGACCTAGTATCATAATCATGGACAGAAGATCTCAGGTTAGCCAAGCTATTAAAACAGGGGATGTTTATGCCCCTCTGAATCCTAAAAATGAACAGAAGTTTATACAACTCCCGTAGACCGGAAGCTGGCAGTATCTTTACACGCTCATATATGTATCGTACAAAATCCCGGGGTTGTAGGCCATCTAACAGCCGAACAGCGTTGTTTTGTAGAACTCGTATTGGCCGAACAATAGCAGGAAATGTTCCAAGCCAAACGCTACTACAATACAATATATATGGATGAATAAGGGAATAATAAAGAAGGCGCATAACAAAAGGAGGAAAAAAATGCTTAAGTTTTCTCATTATACCCAGGTTACGAGACACGGTTTTACAAACATAATGTACATG
Source organism: Artemia sp. Qi Xiang Cuo (assembly GCF_049724085.1). NCBI lineage: Eukaryota > Metazoa > Arthropoda > Branchiopoda > Anostraca > Artemiidae > Artemia > Artemia sp. Qi Xiang Cuo. The sequence goes on along the minus strand of NC_142797.1, from coordinate 26,834,834 downwards.
GCGCTTGAATGGTAAAATATAATCAATATAAACTCCCAGGTACTTATAAGAACACACCCGGTTTAATGCTCCATACTGTGTTGCAATATCCTGAAACCATGGATAAAAATCTGGTGAACGGGAAAAAATAACAAAATTAGTCTTACCCAGATTAATCTTTAATCTATTTACCCTCAACCAGGAATATAACCTTTCAATAGCATCTTTCATCGATGTTTGAAGTAATTCTTCTGTTTTCGCGGTACTAAGAGCAACTGTGTCATCAGCAAATAATGACACCGTCTCATTCCTGGGATTTTTGGCCATATCACTAACATTAAAACAACAACTTGGGATACAATCAGGTATATCATTAATTTACAATAGAAAAAGAATCGGACCAAGAACTGACCCCTGCGGGACACCACTAGTCACTGGGCGGGCGCCTGATTGTACTCAAGTCATCTCTACAAACTGGTAGCGGCTACTAAGGAATTTCCGTATAAAGTCAAGAGCTTAAGCACAGATCCCTTAGATCTCTCATTTTTTCAGGAGTAGGCCATGGTCAACTGTATCAAAAGCCTTCTGTAGGTCTAGAAACACTGCACCAACCTTAAATCCTTCGTCTAAAGCTATTTTAATTATACTAGTAAAAAGTATCAATGCGCCCTGTCTTCATATCTTTTCTGAAACCAAACTGATTATTATGTAACAATTTAAACTTCTCTAAGAAATAGGTCTACCGATTGTTAGAAAATTTTTCAATAAGAAGAGAAATAACTGGGAAGACTGATATTGGGCCGTAATTACCCCAATCATTTCTATCATCACCTTTATAAACCGGTGTCACTCTTGCATTTTTTAAACAATCTGGAAACCTTCCTTGACGGAAGCTATCATTAATCAGTGATGTCAAAACACCAGATATACAAGGGAAAATGCATTTTAGAATTTTTTAGGTTCACTAGGTCACTACCGGACGAACTATTTTTCCTACTATAGATAATATCCCTTAACTCATCTAATGTAATCCTCTTTAGATGTAGCGATACATTTGCAGGGGATGGTAGAGTAGATCCAAAGGGTGGGTCATTTGGAGACGAGGAAAACATCTCGACTATTTGTAGGCCTACCGAACAATAATAATTCAAAAACGCATTACGTATACCATTACCATCTGCAATTGTAACTTCATTAGTATGCGTTTCAGTTGGTAAAACATTAGACCGCTGACATATCACATAACGGATTATTTGTCAAATTTTCACCGGGTTACCTTTAACATCCGTAAACCTCAGACTCAAATATTTTTGTTTTGCCTCACAGAGGAGATTATTCAAACAATTACGAAAAGCACGGTACCGCTCTTTATCCTCATCCGTCGGTCTTAAAGCTTGCGACTTATACAGTCCATCTCTTACATTTAGTTTTTGAAGAAGGTCATGCGTCATCCATGGCTTCCTTCCATTATGTTTTCGACCTTTCGAATTCCTCACTGCTTCCACTTCCTTAACCATTTCTAGAAGCTTGCTATAAAATAGTAAAAATTTAGTATTTACATCAGTCTCATTTCCAAACAGAGATACCCAATCAATATGAACTATATTATTTTTTAATTTCAATAGGGCACTACGATCAAAAACTACAACTCTTTTACTCCGTTCAGGAGTTTCTCACTTAGAAATAAATACCTTAAAATCTGCAAAAACACCAAAGTGGTTAGATTCCACATTTACAAGAACTCTTGGCGATCTAAAAGGTGAATTGGAAAAAATATTATCCAAAAGTTTTGCAGACGTCCTAGAAACTCTAGTTGGAATGTTAATCGTTGGGAACAGCCCATAAGACATACACAAATTTAATAACTGAGAAGTCACAAAGACTCCATATCCAGCATGTTAATATTAAAGTCACCTAGAAAAAAACAAGGGTTGTTACTAATTTGTACTTTTGCCAGCTGTTCATGAAGGTTCTCAAAAAATTCTTGAATAGAACCAGAAGGAGGTCTATATACAATTACTAAATATGTATCAACATTATTCAATTTAGCTTGTAATACTAGTGTTTCGCACACCATTTCCTTATATTCACTTTGATCATCTCGAACTCTAACCTGGGGATCTTCACGAACATAAGCCACAAGGACCCCGTGTTGACATAAATCCCGGTTCCGAACAAACAAAGTATATCCCGGTATATTTAAAAGAGCAGACTTGTGGTCATTCAACCAGGTCTCCGTCAAAGAAAACACAAAGAAAAGATTAAGTTTACCTAGATTCACCAAAAATTCAAATGTCGTATTTATGCCCTGGTAATTCAAATAAAAAATCCAAAAATCATGCGGTCCACCATGTCGATATTCAACATCATGGAAATCGTAACTAAAAATAAATTTAGAATCCTCAGGGGGGGTTAAAAGCTGGAACCACAAAGTCCAAATTTCTATTAATACATTCATTAAAATAATTATAAAAATTAACCTTCTTATTTTCCAAATCAATTATACTACGAGCCCCCAGGGGTAGAACAAGATCTCTAACCACTATCTATTAAAGATCAAAATGGCCTTTGGTGACGAGTAGAGCATGTAGCAATTACGATTAAAGATACTCTGTCAATTCTCACAACAGCAAATGAAACAAAAGATAAAATGAAGATAGAACCCAAAAAAAAATAAGTTAAGAATTCTAAATAAAGGTAAACGAAGAAAACAATAATTATTAATCATCAAAGACCACAATATAATCACACTGATGGCATCCAATCTAAACTCTAACAGCCAATTAAATTACTTAACTTAACATCACAAACTATAAAAACAAATATAATTTTCCTTGATTAACTACAAACAAGCAGAACATACACTTCTGCTTTACAGATCGACCTCTTTGACTAAGCCCTCCATAATCATGGCTAATAACAGGTCTAGCAAGTTCAGTAATTACATCATTCTGAAAATACTTAGCGATCGATCCATCAGGGCGTTTAAATTGAACCCAAGGTGGGAAAGATTTAGAAACCCATGCATCAAAACCTGCCTCTCGTAACTGCCTCTCGTAAACCTGCCTCTCGTAATTTTTTTTGCTGGTTTCAAATATATAAGTTTTATCAATTTTAGTCTTACCCATCAAAAGTTACGATCCTGAAAAAATTTGCCTTAGTTTCGAAAAAAGGGGGAAAAACCCCATAAATGTGATAGAATCTTAATGAAAATTAAACTATCAGATTCAGCATAATATAAAACCCTACTGTAGATGTTTCAAGCTCCTATCTGCAAAATCTGTGGAATTTTATATTTTTTCGCCAGAAGAAAGATCACGGATGCGTGTTTATTGGATCGTATCGATCCACTAGTCCTAGAATATCGTGAGAGGACTCATTCAAACGGAAATTAAAAGTCCTAGTGCCCTTTTTAAGTGACCGAAAATTTGGAGGGCAACTTGGCCTCCTGCCACGCCCATTTTTACCCGAAGTCGCCCAATCAAAATTTTGAGATAACCATTTTGTTCAGCCTAGCCGAAAATCTTATAGATATGTCTTTGAGGATGACTTAATCTCCCACAGTTTCCGGGGGAAAGGCTGCAAGCTATGAACTTTGCCCATTGTTTACATATAGTATTGGTTATTGGGAAGTATACAGATGTTTTCAGGAGGGATTTTTTTCGGGGGGGGGGGGAGAAGAGGGGTTACGTGGGAGGATCTTTCCATGGAGGATGTTTCCTCGAGGGAAGGGACATTTCTATGAAGGGGGAGCCGCATTTCCCAGCATTATTAAAAAAAACATATATATATTTACATATTTACATATATATATATATATATATATATATATATATATATATATATATATATATATATATATATATATATATATATATATATATATATATATATATATATATATATATATATATATATATATATATATATATATATATATATATATATATATATATATATATATATATATACATATATATATATATATATATATATATATATATATATATATATATATATATATATATATATATATATATATATATATATATATATATATAAGCAATAATAAGTAATAAACTGTACAAAAACGTGCAGAAATTATTTGAAAAAAACTACGTTTTCTAAAGAGTTAAAGAGGCTGAGTTACAAGGTCGAACCTTAAAACGTACAGGGATTAGGAGGCACAGTTGGGGGGCTGCCGCCCCCAAACCCCCGCTTTCGCAGCCTTTAAATAAAAAAAAAAAAATTTAAACTGAAAGTAAGGAGCGACATTAAATCTTAAAACGAACAGAAATTATTCCGTATATGAAAGAGGCTGTGCCCTCCTCAACGCCTCGCTCTTTACGCTAAAGTTTGACTTTCTCACAACTCTTTTTTTAAACAATAAAAACTTTAGCGTAAAGAGCGAGGCATTGAGGAGGGCACAGCCCCTTTCATATACGGAATAATTTCTGTTCGTTCTAAGATTTAATGTCGCTCCTTACTTTTAGTTTAAAATTTTTTTTTTATTTAAAGGCTGCGAAAGCGGGGTTTTGGGGGGCGGCAGCCCCAACTGTGCCTCCTAATCCCTGTACGTTTTAAGGTTCGACCTTGTAACTCAGCCTCTTTAACTCTTTAGAAAACGTAGTTTTTTTCAAATAATTTCTGCACGTTTTTGTACAGTTTATTACTTATTATTGCTTGACTAACTGTTAGCTGATCGTGTCAGGAGTTGAAGTTGGGGGGCTGCCGCCCCTCAAACCCCCGCTCTTGAACATTCTTGTGTTAAGGCTTTTAATTCCTGAATACTCAAATCACGTCGTACAGGGTGCCTCCTAATCCCTGTACGTTTTAAGGTTCGAACTTGTGACTCAGCCTCTTTAACAGCCCCCCCAACTGTGCCTCCTAATCCCTGTACATTTTAAGGGTTGACCTTGTAACTCAGCCTCTTTAACTCTTTAGAAAACGTAGTTTTTTTTCAAATAATACACATAAACAGGTTAGACATGCTTTGTTATGAAAATTGACGCGCAGATATTTTCATAACAAAGCATGTCTAACCTGATTATGTGTATTATTTGAAAAAAACTAAGGTTTTTCGTAAATGTAAATTTGGGGGATAATTTTTTCGGTCTGAAAATATCAAAAGGCCCTAACAGGTCGAATTCTGCTTCGAATGAGTCCTCATTCAACCGGATCCGTTGCCAACTGTGGCCTGTAGGCGTGGCTAAGAAAAAAAAGAAAGATGATGATGAATTTTAAGTGGCTATATTTGGTTTTTGAAAACAGGGAAGGAGTGATCGGATTGAGCTGAAATTTCGAGGATAAGCTCCCGGGCCCTAGGAAAGCTTAACCTCTAAATTTCAGCCCAATCGGACAACGTCCAAACTTCCGGCCCAGTTTACCCCATGAAGATAAAGTCGGAGGAGGATGAAATTTTGCAAGTTTCTTAGTTTGAGCTTGGGCTACAAAATGCGATTACCGCCGTCTCTCTGTGACCTCTAGGACCTGAAATCGCTTAACATTGTGGTGGGTCGCCTCTTTATAGAGGCACAAGTGTGCCTCCTTGATATATATATATATATATATATATATATATATATATATATATATATATATATATATATATATATATATATATATATATATATATATATATATATATATATATATATATATATAGTGCCAATTGAGCAGGATAACTATCCTATAAGCATGTAAACACTACCTATATTCTACTCCAGTGTTATACTTGGTATGCACTCAAGCATTCCAAAAGCACTCTTGCATGATTTTGCAACTTCTTAATTCCCAGTCAAGTCCTACCAAGTATATTAATTTAGAAGGTGCTCAGTTCCTAGCATCTAAATAGCACGAGAAACAGAATTTCATATTCAAATCAAGCATTCCTTTGTCTTGTTTTACGTCAGAAAAGTAGATGTTCCTGCTGTCAAAAATGAAAGCTTTTCCTCTCAGTTCAATCCTATTTATTCAAAAAATTCTGGAACAAAACGAATAAGAAAAGGTTAAACGTTAAGCTCCTAGGAGCTTATGCGGCAATCTATGGCGTTCATGGCTTATATTATATAAAGCTGCTCATTTTTCCTTGAGAGAGGACGAAACAATGTCACAATGTTGAAAACTTATTCTCATTGTGACGATACACAATGATTATGCATGTTCTTCGTATATCACGGCCGTCGGCGATTATACATTTTTACGGGCGCATTCTTTTCAAGAAATCACGATACAGATTCTGAATTTGGACAGTCTGATTATCGAAAGTCTAGCCCATCATCTCCAATTGCTGCTGATCATCAGTTTTCGGCAATAAGATTTTCAAAAAAATAGTACCTGCCAATAACTTTAATAGAAAAAAATTGAATGACAACATCAATTATATCTACGGACTTTTAGCAGATTACATCTACATGTTTAATTTTTTTTTTTGGCTTTTTTGCCCGGCATAGAATATAATAAGAGAAAAACAAAATAATATTGAGAAATAAAAACAAAACAATGGTCAATACACATCGTAAATATAAATAAGTAAAAAATCTCCCGCTTTATGCAAAAGATACAAAAGCATTTCATTTTTATTATTCATTTTTAGACAAGTTCGATAATTTAAAAGCCTAATCTCCAAAATAATATTGTTGCTGTTTTTGTAGAAGAAGGGCAATAACGTCAGATTAATTTTTTTTTTATTAAATATCTAAATTCTAGATAATTTCATCACTCCCTGCTTCTTCTTAGAGGTTATTGTCAGTTTCAGTAAGAAATTCAAAATCAAGTAAGTCTTTCTTACTCAGAAATAATAGTCAATCTCACAGTCCAAACGAGAATCTGATTTTTGGATTGTCAAAGGAAATCTGATTCTACAATTGGATTGTCAAGTGCAATTGAAAGGTGGTTGACGGTCCATTTGAAATTGTCAATCAAATTGACAAGTAAAATAGGCCAAAAGCTATTCGGACGTCCAAACTTGATCTACAGGGACAATAAGGTACAGCCAGGATTCTACACAGAGAGAAGGAGGGCTCCAGCCAATTCAACTTTGGGAAAGGGGTAAGACTGTGTAAAAGGATGACAAGATTGTTGAACTTGTATATGATTGCATTAATGATGATTACAATTGTATGATTGTACCCAGATTATAGTAGATATGATAATTGCATACATGGGCAATTGTAACGTCGGGGATATTCACCCCGAGTCAATTTACCGGTTTGATTTCGCAAGAATAATTACTCTAAAAAAAGCTACACTTAATGACGGCTCCGTCCAGAATAGATCAGATCCAATGAAGATTTTCAGGAATATTTTGAAAGTGCTAGGCATTGCTCAAGTTTTCGTGCACAATGTCTTCATCTATATAAAAATTTCGCGATTTATCCAAGTAGGGTCTATGCACAGAATGCTCCCAGAATTATAAAAGGAAATCATTAGACCTACTTTAAGTCAAACCCCTGGAATACCTCGTCCATTTAAAAGTGACTAAGACCTAGCTCAATTGTTCACTCAAAAGTCAGGATATGGCAGAATTAATTATTTATGATATTGTCTAGTTAGGATTATATGTGTTTCTTATTTTGATTATTCTGCGTAGAATGAAATTTAAACTTTTGCTACAATTTATAACGATATCTGAAACCAGATTTTTTGTTACTTTAAAGATGTACTGCACCACATTTTTTCTTTTTTATTTCTTCTGAGCTTTTAAGAAAATTTCTGTTTAAATAACGGTTTGTAGATAGTTTTTTTTATAGAGAGAAGACTAGGTAGAAGAGAGATTAGAGAGCTGTCGAAAATTATGAACGTTATACAAAGATTGACCGTTGGCAGTAGTAGCCAAAACTTCAAAAAACTTAATTTTCGTAAAAAAAATTTCAAAATATTCAATATACAAATTAAAAATTCAGTTTGGATGTATCAACCTCGTTTTTTAAACGTAGGATATTTTTGATAATTTCTTGACGAATGGTCTATGAAGAACTCGAAATTGACATTTATGACAAAAGATTTTAACTCTCTGTCTATAAAGTGTGAGATTTATAATTTGTAATCTATTGAAAGGTGACTGACGAGCAATTGACGTTGTTATAAACCAAAATTCTAAAAATCGGAATTTGATGCCATACGTGCTTACATTCTACGTTGGTTCCAAATATGTGACGTTCTCTTGTTTTAAATTTACCCATAAAGACTTGTTTAAAATTGTGAGCAGACAAAATTCACACTATCTTGGAAATAATGAGAAAAAAAAAACACTCAAAATTGGACACGTTTGCAACACGGGGGATTCAACCATGTCCCCAGAATCTCAGTAATTTACGATCTCACCCATAATTTCCTAATTTTAATGTATTCCACATATATTTCGTTTTTTAATAGCTTTTCCCTTTCATAGAATAATTAAATTCTAAAATTAAAGTCTTACAAATTAAAGTTCTTTACCATAGAGAAATAGAGAATAAACCAGTAAAAACGTTGTAACTAAAAACCTATGGGTCTTTTTACTGGCTCAAAATGTCATGCACAGGAACCAATCGTGTTTTAAATAGCATTAATTAAAAGGCTTTTCCACAAAATAAGTTTTTTCTTTAAGTAAAGAACTCTATAAAACCAAAAATGAACAAAAATAGAATCAAATAATCTACCAAGCATTCAACTACCACAAATCAGAATCAATAAATAAATGAAACCAAAACAAACAGAAATTAAAATAAATAACAGAGTCAAACTCAAAACGAGCAGAAATTAATATGAGTAGGGTTCTAAACCCCTATGCTTTCTAAAAGCCTGAATATAATTTTTACTTTATTGAAAATATTCAAATGAATTTTCTGAAAAAGTGCATTGTCAGTTTATTATACATATGCTAATATTTACGAAAAAATTCGGGGCCAAATATTGTGGCCCCACGTCCGGGAGCCTTTCTCAACGAAAAAAAAGAGAAAATTAAACAAAAAATGTTCTTTTTAAAAAACTTCGCTTCAAGTCAAAATAAAACATACTAAACACATAAAGAGAAAGAAAAAAAACATAAGAAAAAATATAAATAAATAGGAAACAAAACTCACATATTAAATAAACACTTCCATGTACTGGTGTTTAAACAAAATCGAATGTCTATAATGATTCAAACTCGCCTCCTATATTTATATACTTATACTTAAACCAAAACAGTAAAGGTCAGCTAACCCCCGGCCCATAACCCCTAATTAAATCTCACAAGTTCATTAACCAATTTTTGAATTATAAATTGAACGGATTCGTTGGCTTGTAAGCTTAGCTGCAGTTCGTTCACTTTTCCCAGCATTTAACCCATTCTGACCTTTGTTCGCAAGGTCATCTTTCGTTTCAGAACTATTATTAAAATTCGTTCTGGTTGAATATCTTACCTGCTTTTTAATTAAACTATTATAAATTCAATTGATCCTAAATTCCCCTTCATCTCTATTGATACTAATACCCCCATATATACTAATACCCCAGTATTATCTTTTTTATTTTTATAATTTCCCTGAAGCTTTGTAAAAGTTCGACAGACGTATCTACTATTTTTGTTTAATCAAATAAATACTGTGATGAGGAAAACTATAAATATGTTCTGCAACAGCTGACTCAAAAGTTTCCGGTGTTTTATTTTGTTTTAGAGAGCAATCTATGGCATTCTTGTGTTGCTGTAGCCTATTTGATAAAATCTGTTGTGTTCTTCCCACACAAATTTTACCATAAGAGCATGGAATTTTGTATACTCCCTTTTGCATATCTCTCGGTACCTTGTCTTTCCCCTTATGTAACAACGAGCTTATAGTTTGTCCTGATTTAAATGCTGTATTTATATCATGTTTTTTTAATTATCTTCTTCATTTTTGTGACAATATATAATGTGACAATAAAAGCCAAAGTTATGTAATTTGTATCTTGATTTGACCCATCTTCTTCTAATATTTCTGGTTCCATCAACTTTTTTTTTTCCTTTTTTCAATTATTTGAGAAATCATATTTTCCGGATAGCTATTACCTACTAGAATATCCTTAATAAAAATTAGTTCATTGCTTATGTATTCTGGGGATGTTAATTTTAATACCCTATCAACTAAAGAAACAACCACACCCCTTTTTACCGGGATCGGATGATTTGATGCAAAAGACAAGTAACGGTTCTTATTAGTCGGTCTACGGTAAATTGATAACGCTAGTCCGTTATTATTTCTATGGATCAAAATATCTAGACACGGTAACTTATTCTCTGTTTCTTTTTCAATTGTAAAAACTAATTCTCCTCCCAAATTATTTAACTATTCTAAAAAACTTTCAATTTGTGATTCCCCATAGTTCCAAATGACTAAAACATCATCCATATATCTGCCCCAAAATTTAGGTTTAAAAAAATATGTTTCTATAGCTAAATTTTCTACATACTCTACATAAATATTTGCTAACAACGGACTTGCCAATCCCCCCTCCCATTGCCAATCCCCTAATTTGATGGTAAAAATTATCTCTAAACGTGAAATAATTAGTATACCTGCTAGCTATTTTAACTAAATTTAATATAGTTTCCAGTTCGATTCCCGAAGATAATTCTTCTATCTCATTTTTACGTTCCTCAAGTTTTTTGGATAAAATGTTAAACGATGTCTCAAAAGGAATATACGTATACATTGATTTTATATCAAAACTAAACAATCTAGATTCTTCTGATATTTCTACACTTATAAGTTTATCTTTTAAGAATTCTGATTTTTATATACGAATCTTGGAGATATAATAAAGGTTTAAGTGTCATTGCTACCCATTTCTCGATTTTTACCGTTGGTGAATTGGTTGTTGAAACTATAGGTCTTAAAGGGATACCTGTTTTATGTATTTTTGGCAAACCATATATTCTTGAGCTGACTAATCCCCTTGGAAAGAACTTGTAATACATTTGTGGTCTGATACTTCCATTTGTTTTAAGGTCTTCTAAATGCTTTTTTAATTTTTAACATACAATTCAGTTGGGTCTGAGTTAAGTTTTTTATATTTTGCAGTATCATTTAGAATTGTTACTATTTTAATATCATAATCATCTTTTTCTAGGTTTACTACTGTATTGCTCTTATCTCCTTTCGTTATTCTTAGAGAATCATCTCTTTTTAAATCTTTTAAAACTTTTATATCTTTGTTCTTAGCATTTTCTTGAAAACTATCAAAGTTTGTTAAAATATTCACGACTCCTAGTCTTAAGTCATCTACATTATTTATATCTTTTGGAAACTTATGAATCCCTGTTTCAATCTTTGATATAATTTCCTCTATCGGTACATTTTTAGGAATTAGTCCGAATTGTATACCTCTTTCAAGAATTTCCTTTTGTTCTTTGGTTAACTTCTTCCTGCTTAAGATAATCACCTCAGGACCTGGGAAATGATTAGGATTATAGGTTGATAGTGTTTGCTGTTCTTGTTCCCTTTTTAACTACAAAAATTTGTTGGTTTAATCTTTCCCTAGATAATCTTAGAACATGTTCAAAATAATTTTTGAAGATTGATATAATTTGTTGGAAATCATTTGTATTAAGAAAATCACTAAGGCTATGTTTAAAAAAAATCTATTTCTTTTACAACTTGTGATCTCTGGAAACGTTTATCTTTCAGCACATGGAAACTTTCCGGTTTTCTTTTAAGAATTTACAGTTTGGCCTGCTATTTATTGCTGGACAAACTTTTTAAGCAATTTTTAACAGCATCAACTCTTTTGAAAATCATGACACCAATAGTAGTATTTAATTTAGTTATTCATATCCTCTAGTTGACCTGATAAATAAAAGTAATACCATTCCTAAAAAACTATATTTATGCTCTTTCACAGCCTGGATACACTTACACTCTTTTAATTTAGTAAAATTTTAAGAGCAGAAGTAGTAATAGAAGTAGCCCCGAAAATTTGAACTTAATACCCTCAGTCGTTCTTGGTATATTGCTGAGATGTCTTATTGGCAAACAGTATACAAACAGTGTATTTTAATTCAATTTTAAGGCAACATTTAGTTTTTAAGCATTATGGGCAAATTACATAACTGTGGGGGGTTGACCTGACCAATAGCCCTCAAGATATAGTTACTTGACCATTGAACTATGCTGAACAAAATGGCTGTCTTAAATTTTCGATTAGAAGTGTCTGGAAAATTATGAGCTAAAGAGGAGGGCTGATTACCCTGCAATCAGTTTTGACTCTTAAGAGGGAACTAGAACTTTTGATTTTGAATCAAATTAGCTCCTTTAAAATATCAATACTACTAGTTACTACTCAAAAAGGCTACTACTAGCTAATCGTTTATTTAAAAATCCTCATAAACATTCCCTAAAAGTTTCAACTTAATGTCATTAGTGTCGTTACTTACAGTAACTGTAGAAGCAGCATTAAATGAATACACACAGTATCTTCTGGCTAGCTCAAAATCCACAACCTATGAAGATGTGAAGGTGAAATTTTCAGAGAATATTTCTGTTATACGGATGACAACCTGCCATCCGTATGCAAGTTGTCAAAAGGGCACATTAGCAATATCTTAGGAACAGTTTCGTGTGTGAAATTAAAACTTTTAACGTTTATTATGGGGTTGCTGAACTAACCAAAAGACAGTATTTGCCTCATAATGCTAATTCTTCTAGTCCTACAACTACTGCTACTTTTACTATTACTGCTACTGCTACTACTGCTACTAAAGCTAAGACTACTACTATTAACTGTACTACTGCTACTACTATTTTTACTGGTGCTACTACTATAACTAATAAACCTAAGGGTATTAAGGCGAAAATTTTGGGCAATATTGTAACTGTATTCAAATAAATCGAAACACACTATGTCCATATAGGTTGTCAAGAGAAAATATCAGCAATGCTTCTGGACCGGTTGATGGTATTAAGTTAAATTTTTCATCATGTGTTGAAGGGGGTGTTGAAATAAGGTGCTATTTGCATACTGCTACTAATGCTACTACTGCTACTACAACTATTGTTACGCATAATTACTGAACCTTTCAACAATGCTGAAAAAGTTAATGTCTCAAGACTTTGTTTGGATATTTGTTATGGGAAATGATGGGCGTGGGGGAGGAGGTTTCTCTCAAATCACTCTGACTCTTAAAAAGGGCACTATAACTTCCAATTTAAAATCAAATGAGACCCATCTGAACTTAATACGAACACCCATTCCATAAAAACCCTATGTACCCCCAGTTAATAACTTAAAGCCCTTGCCCCGGGGCTCTGGGGGGTTTTGCCAACCGTGGAAGTATTGTTATATGTTCTTTGGACTATTTTAAACAAAATTGCCATCGCCCAACTTCAATCAGATGCATTTAGTGAAAAGAGGGGTAGTTGGGTGGGGGTGGGGGGGTTGCTACTTGAACTCCATCACTATTGACTCTTAAAAAGGGCATTATAACATATGATTACCAATCCAATGAGCGTCCAACAAAGCATGTACGACCACCCTTTTTATAAGAGCCTTATATGCCTCAAGGGCATAAATTACAACCCTTTCTCTGAGACCTGGCGGGGAGGGGTGTCTTCGTCACAGACATAATTTCCAAAACCTTCAACTACGATAAATAAAATTGTTATCTCCAAATTTTGATTGGAAGTGTTAAGGCAAATGATGAGCGTGAGGGGGTTTGCTCTTAACCCCAAAAGCCTTGTTATATGATATTTAGACTATTTTGAATAGAATGCCTATCTAAAAATTTCTATCAGATGCATTTGAGGACAATACGACGTATGTGTGTGGGGGGGGGGGAGGGCTGCTGTCCTCCGACCACTTTGACTCTTAAAAAGAACACTAGACCGTCTGATTACCAATCCAATGAAGCCCCTCCGAAGTTTGTATGACTAGGCTTTCTATAAAAACCTTATATAGCCTACCCCCAGAGCATAATTTACAACCCCTGCCCTAAGGACTGGGGGGAATTGTTATCCTCAAAGACACAATTTCCAGACCTTTCAAATACCATGAACAAAATGGTTATATCAAAATTTTGATTGGAGGTGTTTGGGGAAATGATGGGGGTGGGGGGTGGGGTCATTTGCCCTCTGATCAATTTCAACTAATAAAAAAGGCACTAGTCCTCACAATTTTCAATCGAATGAGCCCTTTTTGAAGCTTTTACGACAACAATTTCTATAAAAACCCTATAAGCAACAAAGGACATAAATTACAACCCTTGTCCTGAGGGCTATGGGGGGGGGGGGGTTGTCATCCTCAAAGACATAATTTAAAACCTTCCAACTACCGTGAACAAAATGGTCATATCAAACCGTTGATCGGAAGTGTTTGGGAAACTGATGGGCGTGGGAGGGTGATTCTCCCTCCGATTACTTTCGACAATTAAAGGGCAATAGCCCTTTTTATTTCCAATCGAATGAGCCCTTTTTGAAGTTTTTACACCAAAGCTGTCTATAAAAAAATATATACCTCCAGGGCATAACTTATAACCTTAGCCCTAAGGGCTGTGGGGGGAGGGGGTTGTCATACTCAAAGACATAATTTCTAGACCTTTCAACTACGTTCAACAAAATAAGCTATATCAAAATGTTGGTCGGAATTTTCTGGGAAAATGATGGGCGGGGGGGGGACATTTGCCCTCCGATCGCTTTTGACTATTAATAAGGGCATTAGCCCTCTCAGTTCCCAATTGAATGAACCTCTTTTGAAGTTTCTACGACATCTCTTTCTATGAAAACCTTATATACCCCCAATAGCATTTTGGATTGGATGTGTTTGGGGAAATGGTTGTTGTGAGAGGGAGTTAACTGCCCTCTAATTACTTCGACTAATAAAAAAGCACTAGTCCTCTCATTTTTTTTTTCGAATGAGCTCTTTTTGAAGTTTCTACGAGAGCGCTTTCTATAAAACCTTATATGTCCCCAGGGCATAACTCACAACCCTTGCCCTGAGGGCTATGGGGTGCGGGAGTTCCATCCTCAAAGACCTAATTTCCAGAACTTTGAACTAGGCTATGTTAAACAAAATGGCTATCTGAAAAATTTTATTGGATGTGTTTGGGGGAATGGTGGGCGTGAGAGGGGGTTAGTAGCTCTCCAACAACTTTCGACTATTAAAAAGGGCACTAGTCCTTTCAATTTCCAATCAAATGAGTCTTTTTGAAGTTTCTACGACAACACTTTCTATAAAAACCTTATATGCCCCACGGCATAACTTACAGCCCTTGCCCTGAGAGCTGTGGGGGAATGTCATCCTCAAAGACACAATTTCTGAACCTGTCAACTGCGTTGAACAAAATGCCTGGTTTTGGGGGTTTGTCATCCTCAAAGACCTAATTTCTAAAACTTTCAACTACGTTTGACAAAATGCCTATCTCCAAATTTTGATTGGATGTGTTTGGGGAAAGGGTGGGGGCGAGAGGGGGTTAGTTGCCCTCCAATCACTTTCGACTATCAAAAAGGGCACTAGCTCTTTCAATTTCCAATCAAATAAGCCCTTTTTGAGGTTTCTACGACAACTTTTTTACAAAAACCTTATATGCCCCCAGGGTATAACTACAACCCTTTCCCTGAGAGCTGTGGGGGAGTGTCATCCTCAAAGACACAATTTCCGAACTTATCGACTATGTAGAACAAAATGCCTATCTCAAATTTTGAATGGATGTGTTTGGGAAAATGGTGGGCGTTAGAGGTGGGTTAGTTCCCCTCCAATCACTTTCGACTATTGGAACTAGCCCTTTCAATTTCCAATCGAATGGGTTCTTTTTGAAGTTTCTACCACAACACTTTCTATAAACACCTTATATCCCCCCAGGGCATAACTTACAACCCTTGCCCTGAGGGCTGTAAGGGGGTTGTCGTCCTCAAAGACATAATTTTTTAGAACTTTCAACTACGTTGAACAAAATTGGCTGTCTCAAAATGTTGATTGTGTGCGTTTAGGGAAATGGTGGGTGTGAGAGGGAGGTTAGTTCCCCTCCAATCACTTTCGACTGTTTAAAAAGGGCACTAGCCCTTTCCATTTCCAATCGAATGAACCCTTTTTGAAGTCTTTATGACAAAGCTTTCTATAAGCATCTTATATGCCCCCAGGGCAAAACTTACATCCCTTGCCCCGAGGGCTGTGAGGGGGTTGTCAACCTCAAAGACCTAATTTCCAGAACTTTCAACTACGTTTAACAAAATGGTTATCTCAAACTTTATATTGGATGTGTTTGAGGAAATGGTGGGGGAGAGGGGAGTTGGGTGCCCTCCAATCACTTTCGACTACTAAATATGGCACTACTTGATTGGATATGTTTGGGGAAATGGTAGGTATGAGAGGGGTGTTAATTGCCCTCCAATCACTTTTGGCTATTAAGAAGGGCACAAGCGTAGATACATCAAAAAGATCGTATTTTTATGCTAATTTCGTACATATAAGTTTCATCAAGCTTAGTCTTACCCATCAAAGTTAAGAGCCTGAGAAAATTTGCCTTATTTTCGAAAAAAGGTGAATAAAACCCCCTAAAAGTCATAGAATCTTAATGAGAATCACATCATCAGATTCAGCTTATCAGAGAATCCTACTTAAGAGGTGTTTATTTGTTACTTAAGAGGTGTCTTAAGAGGTTTTGCGTGTTTATTTTTTTTTCCCCCAAAGGTGGTCGTATCCACCAATTGGTCCTTGAATATCGCGAGAGGGCTCATTTGAACGGAAATTAAAAGTTCTTGTGCCCTTTTTAAGTGACCAAAAAATTGGAGGGAAACTAGGCCCCTTCCTACGCTCATTTTTTTCTCAAAGTTACCCGATCAAAATTTTGAGATAGACGTTTCAGACGTTTCGATTTTGAGATACAGACGTTTCCAGGGTATATTTTTACGGTGGGAGAGGTCAGTGGAGGGGGTTAAATGGGAGTATCTTTCCGTGGATGAATTTTTCATGGGGGGAGGCAATTTTTTGTGAAGGGGGTGCCAGATTTTCCAGCATTATTTATAACCGATCAGAAATTAAATTAAAAAACAAGTTTTTTCAACTGAAAGTAAGGAGCAATATTAAAACTTAAAACAAACAGAAATTTTTACGTATATGACAGGGTTCGCCCCTTTGTCAATGCCACGCTCTATATGCTAAAGTTTTTTTAGTACTTTCGAAAGAGCTATTTATTCTTATTAAACCGCCTTTGTGATTCAGGGGTCATTCTTAAAGAATTACAACAAAATTCGAACTTTAGCGTAAAGAGCGAAATATTGACGAGGGGGTTAACCCCCTTATATACGCAAATATTTCTGTTCATTGTAAGTTTTAATGTTGCTTCGTACTATTAGTTGAAAAAAACTTTTTTTTTTATTTAATTTTCAACAAAGGTGAAAACTGGACGTATTTGCATGGAGAGCTTTAACACTGTCTCCAAAATCTCAACAGCTTATGACCTTTCCCACAATATATTACATTTTACATACAATCTACATACTTTATTTATTCATTTAATAGCACACAAATATACAGCATATATATACAGCATATATAACAAACAGATATACAGCAGAATAAAAAA
The DNA here is from genome assembly GCF_049724085.1 of Artemia sp. Qi Xiang Cuo. Classification (NCBI taxonomy): domain Eukaryota; kingdom Metazoa; phylum Arthropoda; class Branchiopoda; order Anostraca; family Artemiidae; genus Artemia; species Artemia sp. Qi Xiang Cuo. Next base: position 26,817,337 of record NC_142797.1, on the reverse strand, counting down.
CGAAGCAAAAGAGAAAACAAGCAAAGGACATGAACACGAAAGATAATCTATATTTTGCGCATTTTCTTAATATTCTTCTTTTCCCTTCTGTTACTTTACCCCCTCTCCCCCCATGAAACGTGTACTATGCATGGGAGCAACGAAAGATTTGATACTCCAGGGCTGACATTAAATACATAGGGAAAATGTTACCATTCCGGGAGATAATTAGTCACTACCTTCAGTTGACTTGGAATCGGAAACCTAGCAATGGTTTGATATGGAAAAGCTTATTAGAGATAAAATTTAGTCTCTTTGCTTATTAATCTCTCAGTTGAACAAATTAGATTAAGGTTGATTCGTTGATGATGAGACGTTTTCGACTTTTCTCATTAGAAAGGTTTAGGGTTTGTTTTTCTATTTACCATAAAGCATTGTTTTGTGGTTTGTCCGGGTGCGCAGTATCGGTCTTTGACCTCGTAATCGGGGGGGGGGGGAGGTATACTACAGAAGTGTAAAAAATAAGATAAAAGGAATATAATGTCAAAAAAAGGGGGCAGCTGCTCCTCCTGCCCAGGCCTAGAACCGCCACTGCAGGTACGCACGAGAACATGAAGTTTAACAATAATTCCCCTGAGCAAGGCCATATTTCCGACCCCTCCCTGAAATATTTTTTTTATGTTTTTATGTGACTGGTGAAAGATTAGATGCCCTAAGATTGATCTCGAATGCCAAGGTTTGTTATTATCTTAAATGAAAATTAGTCACTGCTTTTGATAGACTCAAAATCTGTAACTAGAAATAATTACATATGGAAAAGGCTAGTGTAGGTGAATTATCAATATCGCCTTTGAACAACTAAATTTTAGATCAAACTGGCAATGATAAAATTTTGTAAGTTTTCTCATTATAAAAGTTTAAAGTATCTTTTCTTATGTGCCGTAAGACGAACATTTCCTGAAGACACTGTCCAGGTACGCAGAAGAAGTTGATTAAAGTACAGAAAACATGTAATTTGAAAGGAATATTGATTATTGCGTATATTTCGGTTTGATGTTCAATTTTCTATAAGAGAAAAATAACAAGAAAAGCTAATTTGCATAGAATCCCTTGACGAAAATGATGTGTTAGCAAGAATGGAGCTCATGATTTAATAATTATTTCTAGAGTAGGGTCAATTATTATAAAGATTAATTTAAAAAACTTTTTCCAAGAACAAAATGTTTATCTCAAAATTTTGACTGGATGCGTTTGGAAAATAAAGGGACTTGAGAGAAGGGCTGCTTGCTCTCCAATCTCTTGTTACTCTTAAAAAGGGCACCAGAACTTTTAATTTTGAATTGAATTAGCTCCTTTAAAATTTTCAATGATATTTCTAGCTATTATAGTGTTGCTACCTATGATATTGCTTATATGCCCTTTTGAAAACCTGTATTCCTACAGTTTTTCTCTTTAATTGAAACTCCTAAACATTCCCTAGAAGTTTCATCTCAATACCTTTAGCGTAATTACTTACATTAAGTGTATTGGTAATATTAAAAGTATACATATAGCGCCTTCTGGCTAGTTCAAAATCCCACACAACTTACCCTTAAAGGTCTAAATTAATAATATAAGTTGTTCTTCAGATATTGTTGTGTCACCTTTGTGAAAGTCCACTTGATCATAATTTTTTTTTTTTTTTTTTTTTTTTTTATTATTATTATTATTATTATTATTTGGTGCAACATCCGCCTAAATATTTTTTGAAAACTTCACCTTAATGCCCTTAGCTTGCGCAGTAGCAATATTTGTGTCAATATGAGTATAGCACCTTTGGTTTCTTCAACATCCCATTCAACGCACGCTGACAGTTTTTCTGATGCGTCCGGTGGACAACCTGTGTGGGCATAGTGTGCTTCTGTTTAGTTCCATACAGCTTCTGTATATCTCAAACTTATCGCCTTAATGTCCTTAGTTTTAATAGTAGTAGTAGTAGTAGCTTTAGAATAAATTGTCGTAGCCAAAGCTTTGGTGGAAGTATCAGTAGTAGAGGTAGTGGTAATAGTAACAGCAATAGCAGTATGAGTAGAAGCAGAAGCATTAGGATGCAAATATTTTTTTTTGGTTGGTTCAACATCCCCCACAACAGGCCCTGTTAGTTTCAACTTCACACACCTAACTGTTCCTAAGATATTGCTATTACATCCTTTTGACAACCTGTATACAGAGGGTGTGTTCTGATTAGCTTCATCTTTTCCCCTCAAAATTACTTAAAAATTTCACCTTCATGCTCTTAGGCATAGTTGTAATAGTAGTCACAGTAGTAGTTTTGATATTACTAGTAATCGTACTGAATAGCGATAGTACTACAAGCAGCAGTAGTACTAACCTATTGCCTGTTGGTAAGTTGTACATCCCTCTCACTAAGTCCTGAAATTTTAAACTTAATACAATTAGCCATTGCTATGACATTCCTGATAACCTGTGTTATCAGCTTTTGATAACCTGTATGTTTATATAGGCGTCCGGGGCTGACGTCCCTCCATTCACTTTTGAGTCTTAAAAGTTAGATTTTTAATTACGTTTAAAATGTTTTTAACTTTTTTTTTTAACTATAACAAATAAAAAATTATAAAGACTTTAAGGAATAAATATCAATATATGTATACTAAACTGACAATCCACAGCCATTTTTTTTTCTGTAAAGTGCAAATTCTGTTCTACTCTAGAGAAGGTTTGCGGGTTATCAAAGACATAATTTCCAGACCTTTTACCTAAGCTGAACAAAATGACTATCTAAAACTTTTATATTTATTGTTTTTTGTGAATTGATGGGCGTGGAGGGGGCTAGTTGCCATCCAATCCCTTTTGACCATACTATCCCTTTCAATTTCCAATCGAATGAGCCTTTCGAAGTTTCTATAACAGCAAATGGTCATCTCAAAATTACTATCAGATACATTTCGGGAATATACGAGGTTGGGGGGAGAGTATCCAGTCTTCTATCACTCCTAATCTCAGTAAGGACACTAAAACTTCTGATTACCAATAAAACAAGCCCCCTCCGAAGTTCATACGATCACCCTTTCTATTTAAACCTTACATGCCCCAATGGCATAACTTACAATCCTGGCCCTGAGGGCTGTGGGGAAGTTTTCATCCTTAAAGACAAACATTTATGAAGCTTTTAATTACGTTGAACAAAATAGCTATCTCAAAATTTTTATTGGATGTGTTTGGGAAATGATGGGCGCAAGAGGGGGTCAGATACCATTCAATCATTTTTCAATATTAAAAAGGGCACTAGCCCTTTCAATTTCCAATCGAATGAGCTCTTTTCGAAGTTTTTATGACAACAAATCGCCATTTCAAAATTTCTATCAAATGCATTTCAGGGAAATACAAGCTGTGGGGTGGGGGAATATCCACCCTCTGATCACTCTGAATCCTAAAAGGGCACTAGAACTTTTTATTACCAATCCAACAAGCCCCCTCCGAATTTTATACAATCAGCCTTCTATATATACCTAATATGCCCCCAGGGCATAACTTACAACCCTTGCCTTGAGGGCTGGGGGGGGGTTCATCTTCAAAGACATGGTTTTTGAAATTTCTGGATTTTCGGAATAGTGGCTATTGATGAAGACGACAATGACGGCGACGCCTAAGGTAGTAACATCAGTTGATGTAAGAATCCTAATGTTGAATTCAATGATAGTGGTGACCTTCAGTTCCTGATAGACCAAGAAGTCTTACTTCTGAGTATTCTCTTTGTGCCCTCCTCCCAGGAAGATGAAGCTATACATCCATGAATTTGGCTTTGCACAATATGGAGCAAATTCTCAGCTTGGTATTTGACTCTAGCAAATTTTTCTATTTATCCAAGTAATAGTGGAGCGGTATAATTCTGTTCCTAATATTGCCCCAAAAGACTCTTCAGGGAAATTAATTTTAAACAAAGTTACAATAAAACTTTAAGAGCCATATTAAAGCCTAAAACGAGCAGAAGTTAAGTCACATCATAACTTAAAGCTAAAGCAAACGGTAATTACAAGGAATGAGTGAATGAAACCAAAAACAAACAGAAGTTAAAGTGGACAATACGCTGCTGAGGATGAACAGATGAATTCCAAAACAAACAGGAAATAAAATAAAAAATCAAGAAAAAACTATGAAAAATTGGAAGGGTTTTGTCTTATTAACAAGCTGTTCTTGTTTCCAAATCATTCTCCACAGAAGACAATTCTTCAAGGCTCGATTTTTGAACCAAACAGCTGTAAGTCACCGAAGATTGCTCTGAGAGATCTGATTAAAGCATGAGAAAATACATTGTTTAGGTGAGGCTCTTCCCGTAATTTTTCCTGCTTTTTTATGTGTAGGTGTGATTCAAAATTGACCCGAGTCAAGTGCTATGAAACATATTTTTGTCTCTTTTGAGTTTAGATTTTCTTATTGTGTTGTCAGACTATATTTGAGGACTAGGTCATTAGTTCCTATATTCCCCCCCCCCTTAGGTTTTTAAAAACACCTTTTTCTGTATTTTCCTTGAGTATCCTCTTCTGGTATTTTTATAACCAATATTGGTATTTTTTGGTTGTTTGGTATTTCTGATTATTGTAAAAATCACCAATAATACTTCCCCCTACATTTGAAAAATATACCCCTTCTTTCATCTTCATGAGTTGTCACAACTGCCTGCTGTTGACTGTTTTTTACCAATTTCAAATTGTTTGCGTTGTTTGGACTATCACAGGTTTGAGTTCCGTTGGGTTGAACTTTATTTAGGGTGAACTTTGCTTAGAATTTTTCGAGGGCTGAATTTTGCAGAAGGTGTTTAATTCCTTTGGTCATTTTCCTCCTTTACTTTCTTATCTATTTTAAGAGCATTATGCTGTAAAAATTTTGGTGACAAAATTTGCGGATTCCATTAAATTCTTTGGATATCTGCTTTTATTTTCAAAAAATTTATAAGTTATAACTTTTTCATCAAAAGGAGACAATGGAATTAACTTTATTTCTTGACGAAGTGCTGTAGAAAACTGACTCTAAGAGGACTGAATTGTTTTCCATCTCAAATGCTTTTGATAGAAAATCGATCCCTAAAGCCATTCTAGCGTCAGAGCCAAGGAGCATTTTTCTCTTGTATTGAGAAAAGAGGTTACTGAATCGGAAAACAAGCTTTTCGCATTTCACCTATACTTATCCTCTTTTTTTTCAAGCACACGTCTGCAGCTTAGTTCTCACTGGTCAAATGGCGTCAATTTGCTTTCTGTTTTTTTTTATTATTTTTTATTTTTTTATTATTTTTTTTATTGCCCTCTCAGGCAGATTTCATGAAATACCTTTTTTGGGCGTCTTCAGTTGAAAATGTCTAATGTGAAATTTTCACAAATAAAAAAACAACCAAGAACCCCTGCTAGTAGAAGGGGGGGTACCAGCCCCAGGACTCACCCCTGCTGCCACCTACAACTTTTTTTAACACCATATATGGGCATAGAACCACATGGTTTATGGTTTTTGTCAGTGAGAATGAAAAAACAGGAATTTTGTCACATTTATGTATGTTTTCATGGATGGTTATGTGTTTTGGTCGATTTATTTGATGTTTTTCATGAATGTTTTATGGTTTTTGTCAGTGAGAATGAAAAAACAGGAACTTTGTCACATTTATTTGATGTTTTTATGGTTTTTGTCAGTGAGAATGGAAAAACAGAAACTTTGTCCCGTTCATGGATTATTGAGTCTAATGGGGGCAGGTCAATGACACTTCTTTCTTGTTGTTGTTGCTCGGTGCAAATGCTATGATCCAGAAATTGTACTTGTTGTTGTGGATAAAATTGTTCAATGTTATGAGTTTCCCGGAAACAGTTAGATCACGTGTTTCCTTCTCAGCCAATCAGCGAGTCGGTTACATCCCCCTTCTCAACCAATCAGAGGGCTGGTTACATATTAGCGACGGAGGGAATATAAGGAAAGGATTTTTGCTATAGTTTTATTAGTCTGTGAATAGAATTCAAAGGAGTGAGAAGAACAGTTTTGACTTTACTCATTTGGATATATATTTGTAATAATGAGTGGAATGTTTACACTATTAGAAGTTGATAGTGGAGTTGATGATAATAGTACAAGAGCACCAAACATTGCGGTGGAAATTACGAAAGGATCGCGTCTTTGTCTGGAATGGGATGCAGTATATGCAAGATATGTGATATCCTTGAGCAAATTTAAAATGGAAGATCAATTATGTTTCGCCGCAAAAGTTGATATAGCACATATGAATAGACTTCAATGTGCTTTAAGTGCATTAGTGAAACATATTGAAGACAATAAACAGTATCGCTAATTGTACATGCTCTGTATTATTGATGTTGTTGTTGTAATTAGTCAATAAAATTGTTTCGAAATCGAAAATGATCCTTTTCTTTTCTGGTTAGGGCTAACGAATCAGGTTCAGTCTAGAGTCAGCAGTCGGAGTGAAAGGATTGAAAAATGAATAACTTTGAGAAAGAGAGAATTAGATCAAATCTAGTGTTTATGGAAAAACATTTGATTTTGGATGATGATTTTCTCGAGTTATCTCTTCAACGCAGGATATTCTCATGTCAGGGAACACTTGACAATATAATGAAAACTGATTCTCCCCCATTGGACTATTGTATGAAACTTTTAAAATGTGATTCAAATGCTTAGTCAATTTATTGATATATTAATTGGAACAAGGCAGAATCATATTGTGGATATACTTTTGAAAACATTGCCAATGGATTCAATGTAGATGGCTCCCCCGTCCTTCGAAAGAGGTAACGTCACAGAGCTACTCCTCTCCCCTTTGAATTTATGCAGCGAAAATGATCAGTTTCGTTTTAGCTGTGAGAGAGTTGACATCGGAAACTAAAAATGTTCTATATATGTCCATTGTGCTTGTACACTCTTGGCAGTTGGACTCAATGAGAGAATTGTACAATTTATGATGACTATAGTGAAAAGTGTAAATTATGTAACACTTGTAAATTACATAGAGGCTATGCAGTACAAATTAAAGGATGTAATTCATGTCTTGAAGAGGTGTGTGACTCTCACCCTAGAGGGCACCTGTGCTCCTATTGTCACAATGATAAATGTGATCAGTGAGAAAATACTTACCCCGCTATGATTGGAAAGAATCCCAAACGTGATTTTAGTTTATTTCTACGAGATTGGTATCGTCGTGGATTTAAATTTTTCTGGGAAGAGGAATCTGGTCTACGATTCAACTGTTGGGGTAACAAGACAATCTGGTTTCTACGTCATCGTTGTGATGACACCACCTACTATGACTATAAACCAAGTGATTTTTATTTGGCAGTTACCGAATGTGATTCACCACTTGAAAACATAGTATGTGATATTGCATCAAATAGACCGATTGAAACTCGTGAATTTCATAATATGAATGCGAATAGTAACATTGACTATACGAAGAGTTATGACAAGAGTGAAGTTACATTGTACTGTAGAAAATGTGACCCTGACTTTGTAGTCAATCAAGATCAATATACAGTGAATCCAAATGATTTACCAGCATTAGTGGTTCACGACAGTTGCCTATACATCGAAGAAGAAATCTAAAAGTGATGATTTAAAGACATTGTTGTATATATACATTTTATTAATAAACGAATTCACAAAAATTTTCTAAGCACTTTACTCTTAGGGCACTGAAATCAATACTATATAGGTCTGAGAGGATATTTTCCACTAGAAAGTCATTCAGACGGGGATTGTCACTATAAATGTGGAGAAACTGCTTGTAAGTATAACCACGACATCGGAACACAAAATATAGTAGTGCATGGAAGCCACAGCTTTTAGTCGTTAGATTCTGATCCCTCTTTCTATTTTGAATAATAGTGTTCCCACTGCTCTCAATATAGTTGCTGATGTGTGGTGTGTAGAATGTATAAGGTAGGCCAAGAGGATCAAAAAATTCGATATTCTTCATTGTTTGAAAGATGCACAGCCAATAACACGTCAGCACAGTCGACGGACTGCTATTAACAATAATCAAGGTATTGTTGACACTTTGAATTTTTCCAAGAAAGTCCGATGGCAGACAATAGGATTTGTACTGGGACACGTAGGGATCCATATTAAATACATTGATTATTTGACTGGTGTTCATGGCACTAAGTCTAGTAGAACACTAACTTCGGGAGCAATTTCCTACTAGGTTTCATATTGGTTTAGTGACATTAGTGCAATACTCTCAGCCAATGAGTCGGCAAATGTACACTCTAAACGAACACTCCCTGTACGTACTATACTCATATCCTGTGTACCTGACAAATCCAGTACAATGATACCATGTGTTTTAGCAAACATATCTTCAGTTATGCAATTTTCAAATAGTTGCGAATCATGATCTAGGGTTTGCATGGTCAACTCGTACAATGTTCTATAGGATTTATCAATTGATAGATTGTAGAGTGGGATGCCGTTTACTTTGCACACAAGAGATCGTCAAGAGAAACACAAGAGAAAGTCCAAACATCTCGAATTTATGTGGACATTCAGTCCATGATCCTATTGCACTGGCGCTTTTTACAAATGCCAAAGCAAGTTTTGATGGAATTTCACCATTGATAAAGGATGAGTCGGTGAAGGTGCGTGACCCCATGGCAATATGACGTTGATTGGTGATTGCATGAGGAACAAGTAGTTTAATATTGTTGCCATTGGCTCTCAGTTTTTCCACGGCCAAAGCAACAGAACTCATGACCTGTTGTTTGCGTACATGAAGTATTGCTGAAGTGAGGGCGAGACTTACATCGGGATTGGCAGCAATTTCTTTTCTCAATATGAAATTGGAGGGTGCAAGCGTCAATTTTATATCCACTTTAATATTGGGTGGCAGCCATTGGGGTATATTAAATATTTCATGATATATTTTTCCAACTAGATATAATTCACTAGTTGTAGCATTTTTAAGTGCATCTGTACTATTAGTATTAGTAATATATTCATATCCATTGGAGGCGCCTCTCAATTCCTTGTATGACATGGGTGTCATCAACATTAATTGCATATAGCTTGCATAGTTGGAGAGATTGTTGCTTGTGCTCACCAGCGTGCCATTGATGTAGACACTAATTTGTAGAAATAAATTATGTAGTATACAATTTTCATAGGATATCCCATCGGCCCGAATTGGCATTGTATTATCGGATTTCCGAACTTTCATTTGCAAATCTATAAATGTGGACGATAAATCTATGAAATAGTCTTCATTAGAATAAGTTTGAAAGAGGATATTGTCGGAGAGGGAATGTAGTGGATAAAATTGTTCATAGTAGCCATGCTTGACACTCACATCAAAATTTTCGGCATTGCATAGATTCAATGAGGCGGTGATTGAAGGTTGAGAATCCTTATGCGGTAGGTAGGACATCTTAGGAGAAGAAATCTAGTTTCGATCTAACAATTTTCTTCCTGGGACTTCTGGTTACACTACGTGTCGGCTTTTTCCTTCTTTTCTTTGACAAAAACGATGTCTTTCGTTTCCGACCTGAGTGGAGACTGATGAGTGATGCATTGTTTCTTGACCTTTTTAAGCCTTTACCATTCTGTTTTAATTTCTCGCCAAGGGTTCGCGCACTGGACCTAAGATTTTCCGAAGCATTTTTTTTTAAATCCTTGCCAGAGCCCCAATCGTATAGTGTAGAGGATGCAAAATCTGTCGCAGCCGGTACAAGATATTTTCTAGCCCGTGGTAGTGAAGAGCAAATCAGCTTATAAAACCAGCTGCCAAGACCGTAGCCAGACACTGACGAGTGACCCTTGTAATAGTCCATTCCATTGCCCTGTTGTCTTGGTCCAAGAGTATTAACATAGCAGTCAATATCAGGACAAGTGAATACCACTTTTTTATTAGACATCTTGCTGTTGAACGATGGGACGAAAACGGCATATAATCACAGCCAAACCTTTTGAAATTGCTATGGGATCACCCAATTCGGTTCTTAGTGTTAACTGACAGAGTTCCAACTAGAAAGTGCTTACGGGAATATACTGAAGATGCTTTATATTGTAGTGATGAATATGTTCTTGATTGGTTTTTCGTTCGAGAACTCGTAGGAGGGGAACATTTGAATTACCAACCCGAGATGTTTCCACAAATGAAGCGTAGAGAAAAATACAGGTGTCTGTGGAGAAGGCAGACGGGTAGTCAGCAAAAATGAAATTAGTGTTTCCGGCACTTTTACCATTGATTATATTGAGCTTAAAGCCAATAACATCCTTTAGATTATCATTGAGAATAACCTTATCACTGGCAATAGGTGAACTAATGTATATCTTGCCCTCCTCCTTTGAATAGTTGAAATGAAAAGCTCCTTTTTTACGAGCGGAAATTCTTTTATTAATAGAACGACATAAATCATTCATATAGGTGAGTTCCTCGTAGGGTAATTCAATATATGGATAATTCAACCAATTGATTTTTTGAATTTGTTCTTGATCACCTGGTGGAGGCGGCCAATCATAGGGTCTAATTTTTATTTCATATTTACGATCCTTTCTCAGGATGTCATAGGTATTTTTTAGAATACAGTCGACAAGAGCCACTTCATACTTTCCGTCGAATTTGATGGTGGGGGAGAGTTTCGTCCAAAAATCACTGGTCCTATTCAAGTCATTGTAGAGAGGATCAGAAACATTAGACATGAAAGTCACATAGAAATCATTGGGCATTGTCAGTGTATTCAACACTGGTCCAAGAATCAAAATCTGAGTTGTATCCTAGCCAGCGAACAAGCAACTGTCTCTTGCCATGGCGTGTACGACTCTTTAATATCTTTTCAAATTGATACCTCTCGGTAATGTTTCTAACTCTTTGTAGTTCATATTCATAAGAACCACCGAGAATCTCGTCATCTTTATTATCTTATATCTGAGTTCTTACGGGTTTGTTGTGCATGAATTTGGACACTTTAAAAATCTCGGTGATCCATAAATAAGTCACTTTTTCAAAAATAGTTCTGGTTCTATTAATTTTAAAGCTATAAACATCAATGACTTTCTTCTTCTTCTTTTTCTTCTCATTGCCATGTGATCTTTTCTAAAGAAAGGCATTAACTGCAGTTTAACTATAATGATCATTCCGAGTGGGAGAGTTGGATAGAGATCTGTGGGGTCAGTGGTTATATATCTGCATGATTTTATCTAAATCATGAATAAAAGCAGGTGTATTTTTTAGAATACAATATCTTGAAATTAATAGACGAATCGTTCTTATTAATCGTTCAGCCAATGCAGCCTTTATCGGACTGTGACTATGATAAAGTGTTGTATTATATTTCAAAAGAACCTTTTGCACATGGGGATTAACAAATTCACTGCCACGATCCGATTGAATTTTTCTATATGAATCCTGTTCAAGAATACTTTCAATGGCTCGTGCAACTTCAACAGCTCTCTTTGACCGCAGTGGAATGGCATATGCATAGCGACTAAAGACACTGATTGCCACCAGAATATATTTGTCGGGGGCATTGTGACGCTTTTGAACTGTGTCTAGAGTTAAAAGATCCGTTTGCATTATTTGCAGAGGGAAAAAGGCTTTAGTTTGTCGATATTGTTTACTGCGAAGCATGTGATTCCGATGCAGTGTGTAATTCAGTTCATTCTCTAGATACTCTTTTGCTTTTTTCAATGTGATGCCGGAGACATTAGAAAGCGTTTTGGGGGAACTTAAACTCCCCACCTCGTCAACATTTTCAACGACACATGTTAAGACTTTAGCCATTTTGAACGTGGACATGTAGTGTAATGTCAAATACCCTTTTGCCCACTGGCGGGCGGCTAAATTCATATTCGCTTTTGAATAGCAGCCAGAGGTGTTGTAAAATCAATGGCGCTGATAGTATCTTCAAATATTAAATCTTCTTCTTTTTTTTTAAATGGTGTTGTTGGAGTTGGAGGAAGACTATACTCTCTTAGTTTCTTTAGAATTTGCTTATTGCCAATAAGACTTTTGGGAAAGTTTGATACACACAGAAAGGTGTATAGATTATTGTCAGTTCATAAGAGTCCTTTACTATTTGTCCACATATCACAAATTAATTCAACTAGATTATAGCTTTTCCCCTGAATTATAACTAGTTCCCCTGTGCTATCGACTTGAAACTGTACGCCAGTTTCCAACATGAGATATGTTAATACTCTTTTACTCTGTTCTCGATAGGTCAGCGGCAATAGGTTTCCAATTTTTGATACAATTGAATTCAATTCCTTCTCCTTTGATTGTGCAGAATCTTGAGGAGATGTTTCCTGTTTAGAGGGATCGGCGATAGGTCTCTCACGATATGGTTTGTGTTAGTCCACACGTCTCAATGCATCTTGAAGTAAAAGCAGTTTTTTTTCATCGGAAATATTCCCATCATTAATGAATTTGTTTAGATTGTTTTCAAAATGTTTGATGGGCGAGAGGACAAGTTCAAATGTTGTCAATTTATAGGGTTTTGCCATTCTCTAGAGAAAACTGTTTACAAGTCCTGCAATTATTGGCAGTAAAAGTGTGAAAAAGCTACCGCCTGCTTGAAGGAGCCGTTTTCTTTTAAATTTTTTTACTTTTTTTTTACAACCCAAGGCACCTACACTGGAACGATGTTGCGTTGTATGTTGTCTAACACCATCTGGCAGTTGAACATTGCCCACAGTTAAATTTAAACAAACTTCAGATATTAGATTAATGAAATCATTGTCAACACCATGTTTGAGTATGGCCTTCCTAAGCAAGGGTTTTGAAGTGCTTAAAACGGAAAATAAATGCCGTTGTTCGTGTAGTTTCTTCAGTGTCATATTGGCAACTAATAACCTTTTCTACTGTTCACCAGAAGATATACTGTAATTTCATTGTCGAAAATGTCGGTGACTACACGTAGATCCTCGGGCGTGCTCTGATTAAGATCCAGCAAAATGTAACCGTAGGGCTTGCTAGTCGCCTGAGTGTACGCTGACAACAGAAATTTAGGGGCGCCGGGGTATATCTGCTTATTGAGAGTTATGAGTGAGCTAGAATCATGAACAACTCGATAGATAATATAGACGGTGCAATTCAAAGCAAGGGTTTGCATACATTTGCTCTGATAAAACAGATTGTGTAGAACCAGAGTAACGGAAATGTGTTCATGATGGGAGCGAACGGTGAACAGTTGTAGCATTTCCTGTGAGAACTGTTCAATGGATTCAGCCAAATCATCAATAATCAGCCACGAGTTCGGTTCAATACTATTGAAAACATCAAGTCCCCGTATGAATTGTATTGGTATGGTTGTGGCAATAGCTTTTATTTTATCGTAGGACTCCTGCCAAATACAATGGCAATAGTAGATTTTTTTGGCTTCTCTAAACACATTTTATCACGATTTTGAATTATTCTAACTAAAAGTGTTGTTTTCGCCGACATTGAGGGACCACACAGAAACGATCTGAAGGGTGTTTTAAATTGATACATGCTGCTGTTGGGGGCAACAGTCGGACTACAACTAACTGTAAATCACACGTGTTCAATGAATAAGTAGTAATAATTTTCCCATAGATCTATCTATTCAAGAACAACAAAAACAATATTTCATGGCAGCATTTATTTCGACACTGCATGAAAATAAATATTTGTTCAACATGAACTGCAACGATAAAAATAACACTTGTTCAACAAGACCAGTTGACATAATTTCATTGTCAACATGAAAACTCTATTTGTTCAACATGAACAATGATAACACTTTAAAATATACACTTTTCTGTACAACACTTTTGTACAATAACACTTTTCTATACAACACTCTTCTGTACAACATCTTTGTACAACACTTTTATATACACCACTTTTTGTACAACAGAAAAAACACTTGGAACAATAGCACAGTTGAAAATTACTGTGAATTTAAAGGTGGGATCCCCCCCTCCCCGGGGACCGCGGGGCGAAGGCCGGCCGGCCGCAGGCGGGACCCCCCCCCCCCCCGGGGCGGCCGCGGGAAGGGACCCCCCCCCCCCTCCCACAACCCCCCGGGGGCCGCGATGGAAAAACAATAGTTGTCGTCACTGCTACTGCAGGTTAGTGGTTGGGTTGGTGGTGGTTAGAGTGGGTTAGATTGGGATTAGTTAATTTATGAAAGGTTGAGTGGTTAGTTGGTTAGGTTAATTTATCCAGACCAAGTTGATTGCGATAGTCAATGCATTGAACTCGGTCTGAAATACGGTAGCGGCCATGGGGTAGAACAGTCACACCATTCTCGAGCACATAGACCTTGTCAGATATACACGACATTGCATTCTTTTCTACTCTCACAATATAATTTCTATATTGTAGAGAGCGAATTGCAAGCACTTGTGCTCTCGGCACTAGGCTACTTTCTACACAGTCTCTGTACACGCTCATGTCTAAATTGCTCTTTACAAAATGTGTAGGCACCCCTTTACACGCCGTCTTTTCTTCCCCACCATGTGTTTCAGCGCAATAGACTTTGGGACCCGGAAACATCTCCCGGGATATACAATTACTCCCCGTCTCTGATTTTAACATTAATAGTTGGTTGGGGGCTTGACGTTTCACCAACTCGGGGTAGAGGGATGGATTCCAGTTGGTGAAATCCATCTGCGAGCTGATGTGCACCCCATTTTGCAAATCACCCAATAAATCTTCAGTACCATTTACCTTTAACAGCAGATAATCTGTATACCCATAGTAAACTTTAACCTCCCCCTCCGGTGGCCATTGCACCTTGCAAAAATTGTAAAAGAACGACAAAATGAGCTTTTTTGAAATTTCCAGTACTGAACTACCTCCTGCAATATTCTTGTTCAGTACCACATTTCGCTTTCGCCTGTGTAGAAGAACCATGCCAGCCTCTATGCTCGTGAATGATGTAAAATTGGGATCGGCAATAATTCGTGCACACTCTAGAGGGTCAGTCACGACGTCACAGTGAGATCTATTACGAACGCTTTCACACATTTTGCCAAACGCTGAATTTAGAATGAGCTTGTACAATTCCTTCTCCACCTTTGAATTCGCCCTAGAGCGTTTATCGAAAAAGGTATCGATAAATGTTTTCAAATAAAGTCGCTGATTGTACTGTAGGCCCCTGTGTATTTTGATGATCTTGAAACCATTGCTCACCATCCAATGCAAAAGCATATGGTGAACAACGATATTCTCCTTAGGGTCCAAATCAGCAATCAGTTTCTGTTTGGAGGGAGTCCAATGCATCCCCATATCCTCAACCAATGATCGGTTGCAGGGGCTCAGAGAGTCCCTGCTCACCGGCCGATTGATACAGGGAAAGACAAAATCTTTGACTGAGTTGTGAAGCACCAGCGGACTGTGCCCGTCAACTTCAAAGAACCATCCTTGTGGCCCATTGTCCTCGACGGTGTTAATGTCTGGGAACTCACAGGGATTCTCAAGCCATTGATAGTTCCCACACGGCAAAGAGTAGTGAGACATTGCCGAGGGGTACAATGAGTTCATGTCCAAGAACACTGCATTTGACTTTGCACCTGTGCTTTGCCCGCTCGGATTGGTTGATAAGATGCGGTCCCCATGAACAACATATCCTCCCCTCATTGAACGCTCTACAAAAAGGTGTTGATGTACATCGGTGATTAGGCCTATGTCCTCCCTGCTAATTTTTAAAATTAAATCCATCACTAAATGGGGTGTAGAAAAATAATAGCCTATATCTAACCCGAACTCTGAATAGATTTGGTCTGTATTCTTACAGACTATATCCAACAGAGTTAGAACGTCACTGGCCAAGTACAGTCTACAATAATCCCAGCCATTTTTACAATCCCCCTTGGACCACACCTTCTTGGCAAACTCATACTCCTCGGCTGTGCATTCACTGTTGGTCAGTGAATTGTAAAAAGCTTCAATTGGAGGTAGTTTCACCTCACTTAAGCGTGTGCCAGAACAGTAATAGTCGTATGCGTATATACCTTTGCAGGTCAATAGGTCATACATTTCACTGTCTGGAAAGTGTTGTTTAAGCAAGGGAAAGCTATCTAAATTGTTGCTTTTCTGCATTTGAATCAATTGACTCAATGCCTTGGGAGAAAAACTAAAAGAATCTAAAAACCTGATTTTATTCCAGCACGTACGCCCATTATCCACTACCTGCCATTTCAGTTCGAGAAGCAACAACTTCTCAACCGATTTGGGAATAATGTTATAGGTAAATGAACTATTCACCCATGGACAATCTACTCCCCCTCCCTCCCTATGCATACGTGCCTGTGCCGGTCAAATAAATTTTAAATCATAGTTAGAATTATGAATAAAAACTGGGATAAAAAACTGCTGGCTAACAGTTAAATTACACGATTGATGCTCAACCCCCCTAAAATTACTACCCCCAAGGATATTTCCTGCCACAAGTGATCATGATCTCTGACTTTCCCCCTCCCCCCCCGTTTCCCGTTAGTCCCCTTATCCCCTTCTGCAAACTCCCCCGTACAAACCCCACCTATTTTTTTATTTTTAATCGCGAGACGCTCCTCTGCAGACAGAACCATTGGATAATGCGTATTTCTCAAACGAGAAATAGCACCATTAGCCGTGCCAATCAGTTTAGTCAATGCCTTGACCATGCACTCGGGCCCCTCATCCAATGTTTCTACTATTTCTAACAACTGCATGGTGTTAGAACTATCTCTTTGCGCTTGGGCGTAGGACACTGCAATAGCCTGATGTTCTTTGACTCGGTTTGGAAATTGGGAATCGTTCACCTCCTCCAGCCTAGCTTCACAGTCTAAAGATATTTTGTTGCACTGGAGAACTTTATTCTCCAAATTTTTGAATTGTAGAATAACCCTACCCTCAGAAACTGTTTCCACTGGCTGGGATCCATATTAGCTACAGTGCCTCATGGAATTCCATAGTTTTATATCACTACAGACTTGTGAGAGACATTTTGGACAATAGACGCATACCCCAAGATCCTTACCACCCCCCAGACCTCTACTATTGTCAGTGATAGGGTTAAAATGACCGATTGTCTTTGGTTTACTAGGTGGTGTGTAAAACAACCAAACCAAGTGTTTAACCAAATCAAATGAGGAACTCCGTGCAGGGAAGACCACCCCCTTCTTTTTTGAACGAGCCCCAACTTCTAAGTCAGTTTCATATTGTACCCTAGTAACGCCAATATGTAAATGAGCATTTGCACTTTCAAACATGTCAATAGCTCGAAGCGTTACTGCATATTTCCCTTCTAAACATGAGAAATCTACAATGGGGAAATGGGAACCGTCCTTCTCATGTATATTCCAATGATCTAAATTCGTCTTAGTAGCTTCATCTTTCAGTGCTTGGAAAGCTGATATTAAGAAAGGATACCTGAAATATATTTGACCTGTTTCAAAACAAATTCTTTTGACACCGTGACAGCCCTCCAGATTATGGTTATAATTTAAAAATGTATCACTATTATAACTATCAGTCACTCTTCTTAAAATAAAATCTTTATTAATTTTACAGATATTAATGCTTAAATTTTCAATAAATAAAACCAGAGAGCCACTCCCATTTTCATTAAAGTTCTCAAGATGCGTTATAATTTGATCGACCCAATCCAAGAAAGCACCCTCAAAATTTTCTAAATTTGAATAAA